>NC_028357.1:42362486-42525550 GCF_000741045.1 Vigna radiata var. radiata
TATAATAATAAAAATTATATTTTAATAATTATTAAGAAATAAACGTATATTAAATAATTTTAAAATTTTAAATTAAATTAAACTATTATTAAATTTAAAATGAAATTTAAAAAATTTATAAAAAAAATTGTATAGATTTTAAAGTCTATTAAAATGGTGTAGGATGACTATAATAAGAGAGAAAAAAGATTAGAAGATGTAGATTGACTTTAATAAGAAAGAGAAAAAATTAGAGAGGTGCAGAATGATTTTATAAAGAAAGAGAAAATATTAAAATAATATTAATTAAGGTTAAAATGGTAATTTTTGGAGGTGCAGGATGAAAGCTTAGAGGTGTAGAATGAAACACCCATAACTTTAAAAACAAATGGGCCTAACCTAACCCACCACATGTTTGTGAATTAAACACAGCTATTCACTTTATTTTAGGAAAAAAAAAAGTTGAGCTTTTTATTTTATTTTTCTTGAATCAAACTTCTTTCTAATATAAAAATTGAAACTAAATTCTAAATTATAAGAATAATAATAACAAAAAGATAATCACACTAATATGCATATAATGACAATCACATATATTATTATATACATAATATTATGTAAAATATTTTGATTTTTAAAAAGAGTAAGGGGAGTTGGAAAGAAGAAGAATTTCTGAGTTGTGTATATTTTTACTACTCTAATTTTTTTTATTGTGTTGTTGGGTTACATTAAGATTCCCTTGTATCTGTATGAGACACTAAGATGATGAGTTCAATTTAAATGAATCAAATTTTTAGTGAATTAGTTTCATTTTAAGTTTATTTTAAATATATATTTTTTAACTCAATACAACTTAAATACATATTGAGTTATATTGACTCACTGATCTTACTTCATTTTGAAAACTCTTTGTAAACATGTAATAAAACAAACATAACATAAATTTCAATCTCAAAACAAGTAAATTTTACACATAATTCTAAAAACTTAAATCATATATAGCCATTAAAACTAACTATAACTACTAATATAAATAAACATTTAATTATTTTTTAAGTACATTAATGTTTGGAATTCGAAGTTAATCTAATTTTGGTCTTTTAAGTTTATATGATATTATTCTAATCCCTTAACTCAGAAAAAGCTTTAACAAATAATTTTGAGGGACTAAATGAATAATCTTTAAACTAAATTTAATTAAATGTGACAAACTATAATGGTAATTTTAGATTTTATTATAGACATACTAATAGAATTTCTTATATTTATTACACGTAGAGAGAGTTTATTTACTTACTTCAGAAGATGTAAATTACCATTACACATATTTTAGTTTTAAAATAATATATTGACGATGAATTTAATAAATAAAATAATAATAAAATAATTAAGTTTTGAAATATGTGGAATAAAAAGAATAAAAGAAAATGAAACAATTCATTTATTATGTTAGCCACTTAGAAAAAGTACATTGTCACTCTATTATAACTTGTTGTATACAAATTCTACATAATATTTTTGTTAAGAACATTGATAAATAAATGTTCATAAAATGTATGATTTAATTTATTAATATATTGTTATATTTATGTGTTATTTTAGTATATGAATAGCTATAAAGAAAAAAAAATTAGAAATATATTTTATTAAAATAAAAGTGAATGTATATTATGGATAAATGCATTTTTTCAATGAAAATAAATAAATTAATTAGATTTAATAAAATATTATATTCTATAGTCACATGTGGGTGACTGAAAACTTGACCCAATCCAAATGAATTGTAGGTGGTGAGGGGCTATATGTATCAAACTGTTGAGAAAGTTGGTGCGGAGAAGATCCTGAAGCTAATTTTATTATTTTCATATTCTCTCTTCAATTTTCTTTTCATTTTTAACTTTTATTTTATTTTTATTCATTTATTTTATTTTTTTTTTCTCAAGTAGCATAAAAGTTGAGAAAAGTTATTCTTTAGGGGATCCAACTTCTTCTTTTTCCTTTTTTTTTTTTATAATTTTGTAATATTTGAATCTTTATGATGTGAAAATTACTCATAATGTGAAAATCTTTATATAATTTACTTTATTAAAAAGTTTATTTCTTGATTATATATATATTCTTCCAGTTTTTTCATAACAAAAAATATTTTGATACATACGAATTTTTTATATTTATTTAACATTATTCTTTTTTATTTTTTATTTTTTAAAAATATTAAAATTCACAATTTAATAGTTATTTTATTTTTATAACATGAATTAAATGAGTGTAAAATATCATTATTATTTCCCAGACATTATTTTTTATTGAATAAAGTAATTTGAACATTTATTATCATTTATTATAAGTACAGTTAGAGAAGGATACGTTATTGTTAATAAATTATGTCTCCTGAATTTGGCAATTGATGATGCAGTACTTTGAATGGCAAATAAATAATTTTCTATCGTAACAATTAAATAACTATTTATAATAATATTTTGAATTAATAACCATCTCAACTGGTTGTTTTATTAATTATTATTTTTATTTTTATTAGTTATTGTTATTATATATTTTTTCCCTTACCCTTATGTATGAGAAGTCAAGTCCAATACAAGAATACACACCTTTACAAGTAATCATTCATGGCAAACAATATAATAATAACTGTTATAATTGAATTGGACCTTTTCTTCCAACATAGAATTGGTCATAAAATGAGTTTAGTCAATTTTCAAAATCTGTTTGAGCATAAAATAGGTTAAATTTATTTTAAAAAGGATGAATATAAGACAAAACAATCATAGGTTCAAAAAGATATTTTGCTTAAAAAATTTAACCAATGATAATTGGTTGATATAAGTCTAATATAATATCGATTTTTTTATTCTAATTTGTAAATAAACATTATAGGTATTATGTTGAAATTAAATAGTATAAAGTATTTGATTTGATTTCGTATTCAGTTTTAAATACTATGTCTTACAAGTAGGGAACAGCAGTATTTATTTGGTTATATTATGTGAAATTTTAAAAATCAAAATAATTGTAATTAATTATTACTGAACAACAGTTCTTTTATATTTAAATTATTGAGTTTGTCCAGTTAATTATGATTTTTAAATCTAAAAATAACCTGATGCTATGTCTGGTCAGTGTTAAAAAAATAATGTACTGTATGATACTCCAATAATGATTTTTTAAAACTGAATACTGTTTGATCTAAAACTGGACATCATTCAGTTCAATTATGAGCTGTAGGGACCATAACATTTCATAAATTTAACGGTCTGTCATCTTCTTTTATTTTTTAATCCATGCGATTCATAGTGCTAAGGTAGGTATACTTTTTTTTTTATGCAATAAATAATTATGGTATATAACATTAAATATATTATTACATAAAATACTTAAATATTTGAAAAAAAAAAACACTAAAATGACAGATAAGGTTAAGAAAAAAATGGTTTACTTCCAAAAATATTTATTGTGGAATGAGTTGGGGGTTACATTCTCCTGTTAACTAGAAAATGAAACCCAGTTGTGTGAGATTCCAAATTCAAAAGGTTCACTAATTTGGCAAATTTCTTAAAAACAAAAGGCAAGAGACAAGAATATATTTGTAAGAATAAAACTTGATTGCATGTAAATTTTCATTTACAGACAAGGCATCTGATTTGAATATATTGAATACAAAGTTTTGGTAGTTGCTAATTAAATCATATATGTATAAATTATATGTACCTTAATCAAGAGCTTTCTTAACTTTGGTCTTGAACAGTAGAATATATAAATTTTCCATCGAAAAATAAAGAAAGCAGCCAGTTGAATGTGTGACGAATGAACCAAAATTTGAGCCTACAATGCAATGCCAGACAGGACCATACCCTTTGTCAAATTCCTGCACATGAACATACCAGGAATAAATTGTAAATAAATAAATAAACAAATTTATCACCAGTTAAAAAAAGTAGATTATGGAAGCACTATATTTTATAGATCTTGCTGACCAAATAATATACGAATAAGCCAAGCCTAACTCTATTTGCACATGGGTTAGGCTCCGTAATGAGTCATTAATTGAAAAATGCACCTTTTTTAGAGAAAAATAATTCATGATTAGGTATAATATTAGGGGTACGAGGGTTTGACACATGGAGTGTTGGGGAACTTTGTAATTAGGATTTTATCTTCACTTTAGCCTATTTGTCACAGGTGCTTGCTATTGGACCAGGACCAGTTTCAAATACTCTATTTCTATCCAATAAACAAGAAAGTAAGAGAGACACAAAATGATTCGTCTAGTCGGTTTTCGCCATTAATTCTTTTGTGGGGTTCATTCAACTTCAACACTTCTCAATCATCCAACAACCATAGTCCCAAAAAGACTATGCTTGTAATCACTTCTCAGGTTTTTGCCTCAAACTCTATTCAATAACAATACTAAGGTATATGGGCGCCACATTTGTAAACATATTCTAAATGTTTATTTAGTTTATATAATTTGTACAAAATATTTCTTTTTCATTTTTATTTTTAAAAGTAATATCTATTTTAATCCGTGCACATTACTTTAATATTTTAGTCCACATAATATTTTTCTTTTAATTTCCCCAATTAAATTCAAATGAATTAAAAGAGATTTGAAATTATAAGATTAAAAGGTTAAAGCATGTCCCCATTTAACCATTTCTAAATCTACTTGTACATAAAAGGAAGATAATGTGTTTGATTAAGGAATGGTGATGAACTGAAATGGGAGGGTAAAATTATAACGCGTACCTTCTTTACGTTATGAGCTATGTGTTTTGCGCTAAACTTCTCCAAGCTATCGAATGTCCTTCTGGCACAACGAAACGCGTGCAGTTGCATGAAGGACGGCATGTCCGAGACCAAAACCTTTACATGAAGATAGGCAGCCACAGAGGAGAATGTTTCGATGTGGGACACGGACTTTCGTGCCTCAACCATTTCGGCCACCGAAAAGTGTTTCTCTATGTGGGACACTGATTTTCTTCCCTCTTCAATCGTGATTCCTCTTGCTGCGGGTGATGCGGCTGTCTCTACGAAAGATACTGATTTTCTCCCCTCGACAAATCCTCCCGCAGGTGATCCTAACTCTAAACAAGAAGTTGATTTCCTCGCTTCCACAAATTCTTCCCCTCCACCTCCGATGTCCACGTCTCTGTTACCATTACCATTAAAAACTCGAGTTCTCGAAATCTTATGCAACCAACTGCGTGAATTGGATTTCTTGTCCTGCTCCAACTCTTTCTTCCTCTGATTTCCTATGCCACCTTTGTAGATGTACATGAAGCCTCTCTTGTGTTGCTTTTCCTGGTTAGCCATTTCTGATACACTCCTCTAAGACTAGACGAATAATAATTGGACTAGATCCAACTGGGACTAATGAAACATCGAGATACGTAACAAATATATATATAAAATGTTTGGCAGGGTATGTAACTATGTATTTGGAATCAGGAGCAGTTGGAAGAGCAATTATTATAATAATGGTCATTGGGAAGAAGGTGACATGTTAGGAAGGCAAACCCATGTGGTGAAGGAAAGGCAATGTTATATATAGAGAGATAATAGTTTTACCCAAGATTTGATCTTGTGGTTTAAAATGAAAAATAATAATGAGCATTGTGGTGTGGGGCTAATGATTAGTCTCTGGGGCATATTTGTCTGGCAGTGAGTTGCTGGTAAACATGGAAGCATGGATGGACCCCCACCCTTCTCACCCTCTCTCTTTGGTAACCCCCATAAAATGGTCACTGTCTCTGTAGTCTCAAAACCTACCCCTCCCTCATCATCAACATGCACCAACACTTTAAACTTATTGGGTGGACATGCTTTGACGGTTAAGCCAACCATCAATAACGACCAGGTCACTTGTGCTTTAACATATCTATGAGTTTCGTAATTTCTGGTACACTCTACCACACCATATGTTTATGTTGTCATTTTTGGCCCTTCCTTTTCGTCTTCCTCCAATCCTCTCTATTAAATTATATATATACATGCACCTAAACTCCCTCCAAAACCAAATGTGTGAACACTGCTGCAACACGTATCCCCATTTACAACTTGTCTAACCATCTAATCATCGACCCCCTCTATAAATAATTAAGATAATCACAACATCAAAATGACTGTTAGTTACAACCAAAACGAGTGGTCAAATTGTGCAGTCAACGTAATAGCTACATTAAAAAAGAATCCAAATTCTTCTCTATCTTCATTTTCTATTCAATTTTGTTGTCTCTATGTTTAATTAAATAGTATTTTTACCCTGTTTACGCATAGATGTGCTGTAAGTAGATTTAGCTGTTTAATATTTTATGTTTTCCTTACCGAGTGGTGGGAAGATTTTTATTCCACAGTCCAATTATAGTATGATAAAATTGTTAACCTATGTGATAATTATTTTAAAATATTTATCCGTATTGCTTTTAATTCATTAATAATGTAAAAAAAAATGCACTGGAAAAGTATGAAAATCTAACGTCACAAATTTTAGTTGTTTTAAAATATGCTTTATTCGCTTGTGAAAATTCTTTTATTCACTAAAAAAATGATAAGTTTTAGATTTAGTTGCTCTTTAATAATCTAATCCTTGTATTTAATAAAAATAGTATAGGTTTCTGGTCTCCCAAAAACTATTTTTACAGACTTTGAAAAAATAAATTTTACTTTTCATATTTTCATAGCCTGATTTTACTTTCTTTACTTTATATCGATTATCCATTTTTCACATAAAATATTTTACTAATTACGAAGTTCGTTCAATTGAAAAAATTACTTATCTTATACAAGCGCAGAAGATTTCAAGAAGTTGTCATATGATCACAAAAACATGCTAAATATTATATGCAAAAAATGAGTAAGCTGAAGACACGTCGATAATTTCCGTTGTTCACCTAATCCAATCCAATCACTAAACTAGAATGTTATGATGGTACAATGGTGAGATCTATAATGTAAAACCCACTATCTTTCCTTCTCAAAATATCCATACACCCCTGCACTGTTAATGCAGACAATACAAAATCTCCATCGTATTACAGGAAGATCAAATGCGGAAACAGTGAATAACCACAAAACAAACACATCACTTCTTGTATGGTGGCTTGTCAAAATCAATCTCTATGGTGGCCAAAAATCTGTCTCCTCGAGATAAGATCAGGGAGTGCTCTAGAATTTTAGTTGGAGAGATCAAAGCGATAATAAGATTATTTTTTAATGGGTGCGAAGATACTAATAAATTTTATAAAGTTGAATTAGTCTTAGAATTAAGTTTTTAGGATGGTATCCAACTCTTGTAATGAAATGGTCGTTTATTTTGTTGTTTTTTAGGCATAGAGTGGTTGTTGAAGATATTGATGGGTGGTTTTGGATTGTAGTTTCTTAACTTGGGAATAATTTGGTTAGAAATGGTAGCAGATAGTTTAGTTTGGAAGATGGTTTTGGCTGGAGAGGAGACGCAAAAACATGGCTTTGGTTCATGTGCATGCTTATGTATACCTACCTAAGTGGTTGAATGAGCCCCACCAACACTATGGAATCCCTGATTGAAGCCCCTCCAAAACCAGCTCAAACAATCACTGTTGATGACGAGAGCAATAAGCCTCATACACTGTTTCCACGTTTGACACTGCCCTACCCCTCTCCCATGACAATAACAATAAAGCCTTCATCGTACAACGTTATTTGTTGTTCGTTGTTGACACAAAATCTCTACCCACACATATTTTTCTTTACTGTACGTTCTATAGGTGCCAAACACAAAATCATCGTATAATCATGCTTCTGCACCCACCCTTTTCCCATCAATGTATGTGCAGATTATCCTGTCCTTTCTTTCTATCCATCTCTAATTGGAAAAACTGTAGAACCCAAGTATATATTTGACCCTTCCTTTCATACATATGTATATTTGGTTAACAAAAACTCATCGTTTTCACATCCAATAAATTTTTATACTCAACTTAAATTTAACATTCTCTTCTTTTATCTTTTCTTTTCTTCATAAATACAAAAATCATTTCGGATTAATTTATATATGATATAACTTGTGACACTTGGACACTGACGAGGGTGGATAGTGATCGTTGGTGTAAGAGGCACGGAAAAGGAGTGGCTCCTGACAGGCTTCCAGTGGAAGGGACACATGGACGAATCGAACATACACCGGAATGAGAGGGATCCAAAGACGATATAGGTATGTGACTATATGGTTAAAGGATAACTTAAAGGAATTGATTTGGCTACTCATATAAACAAATGCATTTGCTTTTCGGTAGCCTAAGTCATAAGAACTCCATGGTTAAGCGTGCTTAGCCTAGAGTAATTATGGGATGGGTGAAAACCAATTTAAAAATGGTTAAATAGATCCATTGATCCCTATTTTTGTTGGTTTTCTTCAATTAGGTCTCCGTTTTTTTAAAATGATCAGTTTAGTCCCTAAATTTGAAAACTTTAACCAATCAAGGACATTCCATTAATTTTCCTAGACGGCATTAAAAATGGTGTGTGCTGTCAACAGTAATTGTACAGGTGGCAGATAATATCTTTAACACGTGGTTTAACACGTGGAGTTAAAATATTTGTTTATGCATACAATGGAAGAAGGACATGGTTTCAGTGGTTTCATGGTAAAAGAATTGGGGAGAGTTCTCCTTCGTCGTCGTCCCCAAACCTGCAAACTGAAACTAACACCCTCTGCACCCAAACCTGCAAACCTATATCCCTCATGCACACCCCCATCAACCTTGATTTTTACCACATGCCCTTTCTCTGCAAAAAAAGGAATCATCCCAAACACCCTGAATCAGTTGAATCAGTTACAGCAACCATAAACAACGGAGAAGATTACACAAATCAGAAAATCGATTGTTCAAGGATTCATTCCACTTTCAATCTTCTTTTGTTAACATCACCAGCTGAATCCCTCTTCAATCCCCATGCCTTCATCTTCTGCCTCACCAAACCATACTCACACAACACACACTCATCATTTCCAATCTCAGTAAATAAAATATCAAACAACCAAAAAACCCATCAACAAGTGACTCGCGTCTCCGACGAGAAAAGAGGTGAACGACAGTAACGGCCACCTCTGGACCGGTGAATGGTGGTGGCTCGCAGCGGCGGCGACGTCACAGGGTGAAGAAGGGGTTTCTCCCTCGCATGCGAAGAGGAAAGAAAGGAAGATCTGGATCGGCGGCCGGCGATGGTCTCGACGGTGAGCGGTGGAGTCGGCGACGCCCTGGTTCTCGGCTTGTGGTGACCGGCGTGGTTGATTCGGCAGAGGCTGGTATGGGTGTGCGGCAGACACCATTCTTCCTCGCTCTAGAGAAGAGTCTCTCTGTTTTGGGTTAGAGCAAATGAAACCACGGGCTTCTTCAGCAAACAAATATTTTAATTCCACAGCATAATAGCTAGGATTGCCAGTAAGACCATTTTTAACGTCGTTTAGAAAAATTAACGTGTCCTTAATTGGTTAAAGTTTTCAAATTTAGGGACCAAATTGATTATTTTTAAAAAATGGAGACCTAATTAAAAAAAACCAGCAAAAATAGATACCAATGGATCTATTTAACCTTTAAAAATTGAATTGAATTAAGTGATTCACTCTTTTTTACTTATATATCTAACTTTTTCTTTTAACTTATACACACGTTATGTATTGAAAATTATCCTTTTTTTTTTTTGTTTCCCGCTAGTAGTGTTCTAATCTTTTATTTTTTTCCTTTGTAAGAAAAAAAAGGCATTTTTTTTATGGTTTATTTCAATGACCTCTCTTTCTAACTAGTTTACCCTTCTAGTTCATTATATATATTTCGAGTGAAATTTGGACACATAAGCTACCAGTATTAAAGTTTTCAAATGAGACAACTTTGGGTAAATAACATAGACAAAATAATGATCGGGAGCTACGATAAATTTGTTATAAATATACGTTGCAATTTAGAAAGCTAAAAGATAAAGTTATACTGCAACTGATAAATTACGTGAAAGAGCACGTTACATGATACGAATATTTTACGCACAAATAAAGTGGGAAAGTCCTTTTTATTGAATCTTTAATAAAATAAAAAAAGTAGCAATTCTAAAACGAAACGCAAACAGAAATACGATTAAACAATTCTCTACGTTAAAGAGCAGCGCTATATAACACGAATGCGATATGAAGTGGGAAAGCCTTCCTTTTATGATTCTATGATAACAAATAAAGAAAAAATAGGTTTGAAATGCGTACCTATAGTCTATAACTGAATAAGAAATGACATCTAACTAAACTATTAAATTGGGATCATCAAACAAAACAATTAGCCTCAACATGCGAATTAAGACATCATTGTTCCTTCATTCTAGAGGCTAGTGTGGAGCAAACATTGGAAACCAACAATAATTTCCTTTATATGCAATTTCATTCACATTATTCATACAATTAAGCAATTCTACTTTTTAAAAATACATTAAGTTGCTTAACTTAAAACTACTTTTTCTTTCAGACGTAAATGCATTCCCTATTTTGTGCTTAATAAAAGCATCGTGCCATCACCGTATGAACGCAAATCTCATCCTTAATCATTCATCAAAAGTTTTTAGTTTTTAATATATGTGATGTTGAAAATGTTTATTTTTTATGTTTAATTTATCATTAAAAGTAATATTTTAATGTTTTTTCACCTCTATATAACTTATGATTATCGAACACACAAAAAAAAAGTTACGTCCTATTAGATGTACCATATTCTTTTTCAGTGGAGATCCAATAGAAAAAAAAAATTAGGGAGGGATACAAAACGGGATTCTTAGTCAATTAGTGGTATCGTTGTTTAGAAAAATATATCCATTTCAAAAAGTAGATCATCGAAATAAATCTATCTGATTTCTAAGTAAACTCGTTTACTCTTCACACATTCCGAATTTTAATAGTGAATACTGTCACTAAGTTTTCTTTTCCAAATTTTTAACAAACAATAGAAAAATAAGACGAAAAAAATCAACCTTTCAGGAATTAAATTTCGTTCGGTTTTCAGTACGAAGTAGGTGCGTTGAGAATTCCGTTTTTAGAGTGTCAAATTCTTAACATGAATTCTCAACGTGAACAGTAAATAATTGTAGTTTAAAAACTAAAGTAAGAATTGATTTATTTAGGTAAGTTTTTTTAAATGAATTATTTTGAAAAAATAAGTATTTAACAAAAAAAAATTATTTTAAAAGTGGTAAAAAAATATTTTTTTCTCTTCATATTTTTCAAGCAAAACACTTGTTATATTTTTTTTATTGCTAGTACAATTTTATCGTATTAATTTATTTTTATACCTACCAAACACGAGATAAATAATTTGTTGAACAAAAAATATTAACTTTTATGAAGATACAAATTTTGTGAACCAGAATAGAAGCGGAGGTAGAAGGAAACTTACTATCTCAAAGGTCAAAGGAACACAGAAAGAATAACCGACCTATTATTATTGCAAACGTTTCCAACAAGAGTTTCTTACCGTTTCCCTAATTTTAAGGATCTCGCATCAAAATAATAATATTCTGAACAAATAACGCTTATAATTTAATGTTGACAAAAATTTCTATGTTGGTGTTAATTTTCATAATGTAAAAGAATGACTTTTTTTTATTATATAAATATATAAATATTAGTCTTAACTCGTCTTTATATTTTAATTTTGGATTTGATTCCTAATGTATGTAATATTTTATGATGGTTTTGGTAATGAATTAGAGAAAATAGTTTAGTTTACATAGTTAATTTGGTAGGGAAAGAGGATGAAGTGATGAAACGAAGCATGATTTTACAGCTATGCCTATGGTCCCTTGAGGGACAAGTAAAGCAGGAGTTGTAAAAGAAAAAAAGAGGTACTCTGTGGCTAGTAACGGTAGGTTCAGTTATAAATGAGTACCTAATTTCTGTTTTCTAGATGCACCAAATTTAATTGAACTGAATTATTTTGACCATTAATTGAATCGAAGAAAAAGTGCTTATAAAGGACCTTCTTTTCCTTCTTACCTACACTCTCATTCATTCCTGTTTGTTCATCTGTGAAAGATGCAGAAATAGGAGTTCTCTTGCAGCCCAAAACACCCTCTGCATCAACTTCATGCTGTTTTGGACTGAAGGGAGCTCCTTCTTCTTCACTTTCCTCTATCTACCTCAAACCCTTCCTTCATTCAACTATTAAATTTCACCCATTTCAGCTTTCAATTCCTTTTGCAAAGGTAAAAACTAAATATTTCCTCAATCAAATTTTTCTTTTCTTTTGCCTTTTATATTCCTACCCATCTTCAAACTTTTTTTTCTTTTAATATTGAATATGCTTCAACATGACTGGCATAACCAATTCATTTATTTTCAAATACAGAGACCTTCCCAGTTGCCAAACATTCTTCAATACATCTTCCAGAACTTTTATTTCAGAAATTCTACCTCATCTTTAAAATAAGGAACTTTCCTTATTCATTCAATTATTGAGAAAAAAAAAAAAAAAAAAAACAGATATATTTCTCTGTCTATTTTTGTTTTGCTGTTCAAGAACTACACCAGTTGTTATTTAAACCCATTTCTTCATACACCATAATTCCTTAAAAATATACACCTTGTGTGCAGTAACCTTCTCTATTATAATTTCCCTAAATTATAGTTTATTTCTCTCTGCAAACATCGGGCTCAGACACTAATGAAGGTTTAATCAACCTCGCTTCGGACAAACCCCAAACTAGATTTGATCAAGGGTAAATGTTGCAGATTTCAAATTTTATTAAACTGAAAAATCTTCTTAAAACATTTTAGTGCTTATTAAAAACATATTTAATTTCACCTGATCCTGCTGAAACTTAATTTAAGATTTCGTCTAAACATATTCCTGAACTTAGTTTACAATAGATTTAATAAACACTTGGTATAAATAAAACTGTTTTCTCGTACTCTTCTCTTCCTATTTTCTTCTCCTTTTTTATAATTTTAAATTTGGTCTAAATTCATTGTTAAACTCTATTTTCAAAAGATTTAAAAAAAAAAACACTTAGTATAAAATATACTCATGTTTTTTCTTCCTTTCTAATTAATACAAGACTCGGTAGATCTGTTGTAGCAAATTATTATTGGAAATCATATTTTATATCTAACTTGCTCGTTTTTGTAATAGTCTCCAAAAAAAGGTTATAAATTTATACATTTAATTTTTGCGAGTTTCTGACTCAGTTAACGTAAAAACGTATAAATTTTGTCAGTGCGTAAAAAAAGTTGTTAGTTAAGCTGTCGAAATTATTGTCGGAACATGTTACATCTGGAAGCAATTTTTTTAAAATTCCTTGAAGAAAATGAATAAATTTAGACGTTCAATTCATGATACTGGAACTCGGGCATTAGGCAGAAAAATTCTTGTAAAGTATAAATCTGTACGTATAATTTTATCAAGGAGTTCACAATCTATCAGAAACTGTGATCTTAGACTGCTAGGAGTAAATGGGTTATCAGTTCACGCGCAGTCCAGATCTACCACTGAAGGTAGGTGATGGCGTTGCAGGTACTATAACAGCTTGATAAACGACAAAAACGTTGAAGAAATATTTTTACTTTCATGAAGAAAGTTTTATTACAATTACTAACGTACAACATAATTTACAAGCGATAATTTTGTACAGGCAGACATGTCATTGCAAGTAACTTAGTACTACATAGGGATCATTTGCTGAATCTGGCGCTGGCGGTTTGGAATATTGCAATTGAAGCGAGAGCATGACCATAGTTTGTCCTCTGATAAAGGCACCATAGGGATGTTATCACAGTTGCAGATTTCGATCATCATGCCATCTGGGTCATGGAAGAAGAGCTGATCAACGTAGATTCCGCTTTCCTCTACTCTGCTCTTCACGTACTCTATCTCCATTTGCTGCAGTCTTTTCTCCACAGCTGCTATACTTTCACACTGCAACAATGCATAATTCCTTCGTTAAGTATATTTATATGTATTAAAGACTAGCATCAAAGTTGAAATGGCACAGGAAGAGAGAGAAAAATACTTGGAAAGAAATGTGGTTGTCCTTAGGATTAATGGGAGTAGTTTTAGGCATGCCTCGTGGGTCTTCTGATTGGAGAAGGTGTATTCCAATGCCATAATTGAATAACCTACCAGGATCGATATCAAACAAAAAGGCAATTAATTAGTATAGTCAATTTCTACGCAACTTTCTGTTTCATATGCTTTGACTTTAGTTAAGAGCATATTGAATTAATCAGAGTTTCTATCTATGAAATTTTGTAATGATATATGCTCACAGTAATACAAATGATTAAGCTTACCATGCACCATTGAAATCAAACGAACTAGGTCTTTTAACAGGAGAAAACCCGAGAACGTTTACGTAAAACTCAACGGACTTCTCCAGTGATGCACACAGAAGTGAGATATGATTCAATGACTTGAGTTGCAGAGGGTTCGACATTCCTTCTGTCCCTTTCGAGTTCTATCAATCAGCACAAAAGTTAAGAAGAAAGAAGATGTGAAAGTGGTTCTTCTGAGAGGTATATGGCGGTGCAGAAATTAGCTTCAAGCGTATCGAAGAATATTGTTGTGAAGACAGAGAAAAACGAGGTTGGGCAATGTTATGCGTGCTGCTATTTATAGTGGGTTGTTAGGAATATGCAAATATTTTTTCCTGCATGTTTTAGAAGCTTCATGTTTGAAGTTGGGATTGGATTCAGACAAGGATTTGGTTACACGTAGATTTCTTGTTGATGAATCAGGTCGAGACAGCAAGTAACACTTATCTTGTTTTACCGACACGTTAGTTTGTGTGTGTCGTAGTGACCTAGTCTATTACTTTTTGTAGCGGACAAAAACATGTCATTGCTCAAACTACGGATAAGTATTGAGAAACTTGCAATTCAAAAGCAGATAACTGTCAACATAAACCTTTCAACAACGATTTTTCCTCCTTACAAAAACGCTTGTTGCCGTTCAACTTTTTTTTTTTTTTTTCTATCCGATTCTTAACAAGTGAAAGTTCTTTCTATTATTTCATAATTATTACTTTTAATTCAGAGTTAAAAAAGTAAAAATACTTTTACTAAAATTAAATTAAATCTTAATCATATTATTATATATACTCAAAAATAAAAAATACCACGCTCAATAATTCAAATCTATCAAATTATACATGGTAAGGATTTGGATGAGATATTTTTTAGGTTCCACTATGTTTGGTCTTCAAATTTCGGGGCTAATTTTATTTTTTTGTCTTAAAAATATTTATTTATTTCCTAAACATCAATTTCGAAGGATTATAGTCAAAGTTAAACCTTAAACCGTACAGTATATCTTAAATCATAAAAAGATTTACTCTAATTTAGAGATTAAAATAATTCTTTTAATTTTGAAAGACAAAAATTCAAGACACCAAAATCAAAATTATTCAAATTTCAGGAATTAAAAATATAATTCAACTTTTTTTCACGCAAGAAAATATAGAACTGAGAAGAATGCGATAAAAAATGAGTGATTGACGCAAGAAATTTCAGAAAATGAAAAGTCAAAGGACGTCAACTAATTATTTCTTTTTTTTTTAGCGAAATAAGCCCACAATTTTATTTATTTATTTATTAAAATACAAATCTATAGGTGATCTTTCGCTTATTGACGCTGTGTTTCTTAATATTTTTATTATATAATTTTTTTAATGTAAAATAATTTGTTACAAAATATAATTAAATCAATTTTTAATTAATATCGGCAATGAAATAATATTAGTTGTACATAATTAGATCTCAGGTGTACTACCTAAAAACTTTCATGCTTCAAGTGGGACGCATTTTTTCTACTTCTCAATCATAAAAAAAAATATATATAATTTACTAATTAAGGTATAATATGGTTTGAATGTTGAAATTGATAATCCAGGTATAATTTTAATTCATATTCATGGCCTACTAAGTTTAGAAATATCTTACAAGATTTTATCCGATTATATTTAAAAGTGTGAGTAATAAAATATTTTTAGGGCTTGAATTAATCCAAGTTATTAAGAGGAATAATTTCGTAAGTATGATGATTTCTGAGTTCGTGAAGGACTAATAAACTATTTGTTAAGTTTTTCTTTTCTTTTTATGGTATTCACGTTGTGTATAAAATTTGTTGAATTTTTAGATTGAAAGGGAATAGTTTTTATTTAAATTTTTAATTAAATATGTATGAGACTCGTCAAATCAAAATAGTATTAAAAACCATCTAAATATTTATAAAATTGAAGGTTCTCTTAATTCCAGTTTCGCCTTGCAACGTAATCATAATAACAGTTTGAGTAAAAAAGTTTAAATTGAATTGATTAACTTCTCCCTCTGATTTTATTTTCTAAAAAATATCCTATTATTATTATGCTTCAAATCGTTATATAAAAAATTCGGTTATGATTTTGATTTTGAAAAATAAAAGAAAAAAAAATTAAATTATCTTAAAAACTTTTAATATATTGTCGATGAGGTAGAATATTTTTGGAGGAATTTTCATTTTCTTTGACCATATTTCAACATTAAGAAATCTTTAAACTATCACAAAAGGAACTTATTGGTAAGATTGGAAAGTGTGGCAATGTCAATGGTTTTCAAAACTTTCATAAAATTCACATTGCTACAAGAGCTCTAACTTAATGACAACAGGATAATGAGAGGAAGACACGTGTCAACAATCTAGACATTCAGAGCTGGACAATGATCAAATCACTAGTTACTTTCCAAAACCTTAGAATCTAATGTTGCTATTTTTATGGCATAACAAGTTTCAAGATTACATTACCTTTTTCCTTTCCAATTGTCAAAACCCAGATATTATAAATTTGTCTTAAGATGGTTTAATAGGTTAGATAAAAATCTAAGTATATTGATAAAAATAATTCTATATTTTGAAATATAAAACTATTAGACATAAAACTGATTAAACAAATTATTTGTCGTCTGGTAAAATATTTCCCCCCCTTCCATTTAACCAAATATTAGAAGAAAAATAATACCTCTTAGATTATAAATTTTCCTTTCTTATTTGATTTTAAGCCTCTGATCACAATATTATTGTCTACATCTTCTAATGGAAAGTCTCAAGAATTTGAATTCTTTTCTAATTGGGAAAATATTAATTTTTAGTATTATTTGAAGGAAGTATTTATTTATTGAAAGAATTCTCTTTTGGAAATACATTCCAACTTCATCCCAAAAAACCTGTAAAAAAAGTTTTCATAGGCTTGTTTTTAATAATTAAATTTATCAATGTTGTAAAAGAGAAGTGCACTTTGAAGATAGTTCGGGAAGGGATAATAATATTTAGACAACATTTTTTTCACAACATTTGAACATTGATTACGTGTCAATTTGTGTGATTGGTCAAAAATTAATCTACAATAATATTTATGATTATTATTATTGATTATGGAATAATTTTTAATCCACACACGTAATCAATGTTCAAATGTTGTCAAAAAAATATTGTCTAAATATCATTATCTTTCTGGAAAATAAGATAACGTGAGAGTTCGTTAATAAGATAAAATATATCAAATATAAATTGTTAAATCCAAATTTACTGAGAATCTGTTCATACCATACTGATGAGATAATGGAGTAATGAATACTATTTTTTTTTTTCAGAAAAGAGAAGTGGAGTTTGAATCAAGCTTCCACGTGTTTTTGTTTTGTTTAATTGAAATGATTTTGAAATAAAAAAGAGTTGGAGGAAGATTCGAAGGGTTCCTGAATAAATAGAAACACGAAAGGAATCTCCCTTACTTACATCAACAAATCCTTATTATTTTTATGGAGGAACTTGGAACAGTACCGTAACTCTTATTCCTTTGTCTTCTTTGTCTTTCCTATTTCCTACTCTATCAGGAGAAAAAACGCTCACGCATGTGCCTGCGCCCACACGAAACGACTGCCAAACCCTCCTTCTTTCCACTCATCCCTGCAACCCAATCGCAGTTTCTGTTTTTAGGTACCTCTAATCAAATCGAGATCGTCTCTTTCTTCAAGATTCAGTGTTATTGCCCTCCTGCGTCTACTGGGTTTCCGCCAATTTTCAGTTACTCCTCTTCGGCTCTGCTAGATTATTCAATTCCCAATTCGCTTTTTTCCTTTTTTCTTTATTATTGTTGGTGGGTGAGATTTCGTTGCTGAGTCGGGTTTTCGAGGTTGGCGAGGGTCATTGTTAGACGCCCTTTCCTTCCATCGGTGTGATCATTCCTAGGTTGAGATTTTTGTATGCGACGATGATTTCTATGCCCCGGTTGCTGTGGTTGCTGTTGTATTTTGTGAATTTGTAGGTCATGATATTCGTCAAGAAGGGATTGCTTGGTGGCACGTAATTGGGATTTGGGAAGTGTATCATTGGTTCATGGAGTGATTAAATTAGATCAGAGGTGCTTTGATTGTTGATTTTGTGGAAAATTATATTTTATATTGCATAATTGGATGATTGGTCTAGCGAATAGGAGGGTGAGGATCTAGGTAGGTTGTGGTGGTTTGTGTTGGTACTAGTTGGGAGGTGGTGTTTGTGCAATTTATTTGCAATGTCTGGTGGAACACCGCGAGGGGGTGGTGGATTTATGAGGCAGAGGCATAGCCAGGGGTATTCAAGCAGTGGTGATGACCTAGAAGATGATGCATGTTCGAGGCACCGTCACTTTTTGGCCCCTAGTCCTTCACCAAAGACGTGGATTGAGATGCTGGAAAATTTTCTTTGGCTTGCTTCGGCGGCTTTTATTCTGTACTTTGGCGATCAAAAATCCAATATGATACATCTTTTGTGCCATGACAGTCGAATTAGAAGGTAACGACATTCAAATTGCAGTCTTTTATGCATATTGGTTTGAATTATAGTCATAAACACCCACTGGTATTTCGACAATCGTAGAGTTCATTGTTTCTAAGTGGCTAACGTATGCGTTATTCATGGAAGATTATTATACCAACCATGATAGCAACAAATAGCTGCAATTCTTTGACTTAGTTCAGGAACATGTTGAATATATGAATTATATGGAGTTCTGCCTAACTCGTAAACTTTTCCCTACCTGTCATTAGTTGAAGTGCTTCTTGATTGCCTACTATCATTGTCAAGTTGACAACATTATGAGCCATGAACAATTGATGAGGACCTAGGAAAGTAAGATATTGGTCAATACTTTGTATCTTCAAGTGTGATTTGTTACTTAATTTCCGTGGCCATGCTTAGGCCAAAATGTGTCATTGGGACAATTGTGAAGTCGTAGAGTTTAGAAGATGTAGACTGTGGGAATGATAGGGAAAGCAAAATTTATTTTACCAGCATATGCCCTTCATTTATAAAATAAAAAACAGGTTAGCCTTTTCTTTTATTTCTTGAATGGTGGAGAGGGGATGATATTTATGTGCATTTTTACTTGGAGAAACTCTAGTATGTGATTTCTTTCCAATTAGGATATTCATATCTTGATTACATTGTTATTTCTTCAACTTTGGCTTTCAAACAACTCATTGATTGTTGTCCTAATTAATTTGAAGCAAAGATTAAATCATCAATCCTGAACAAAAAAATAGTCCGTACTTTGTAACCCATGCCATGATCCTGTAATGTGACATGACTCTTTAAATCTTATCGACTCCCAGCCGTTGACATGCATATATCTGCCATGGATATATTAAGCTAAACAACACCCTAACGGACATTTGGACATGAAATGACCTTTATTATACTATTTCATTGGATCTACCCCCTCTCGAGTTATAGGAAATAAAACCTATTTTGATGATGTATAACATGAGTGTGGTTTTATATGTTTGAAGATGTATAAATTTGAAATAATGAAAGGAAACGGAATATTAAATGGTTGTGATTCTGATAGATTAGATTCTACCACTATGTATCATTATCATAACTTTCACAATTTTCATTTTATTGCAGACTGCCTTTGTATCTTGGGATGATAGGTATTGGTTTGAATACAATAATTTTCATTTATACAACTTTCTTGGCATGGAGTGCTCGAAGATTTGATGAAAAATGGGGATTTAAAAAATGGGAAATAACAACCTTGTCTGTGTTGCCATTCGTCACGGTATTTGGAATAATCTCCTTTTGCTTGTAAGGCACTGCCAGATCTTCCATGTTATATCTCAATTGTATTTTATGTTAAGGCGTTTTCTTATTTTATTGACTCTATCCCTTGCTTCTACAGGTTCTCCTTTGCTTTGTGGCCAATATGGAGTTTTTTGACACTTCCTCTTCTGGTATATCAGTAGTTTCGTTTTTCATTGTTTTTATGTTTTTAGTGCTATTTATATTCTTGTTTTATTATATACCGCCAAAATGGTAAAATTGTGCTAATCACCTCATTGCCATATGCTCTGCAGTTTACACTATTTATGGCATGCATGGTAGTAATCCCTTACCTCATTATTGGGACACTGCGGCCTGAATACTATGACGAACTCCGTACAGATTAAGCCTCATGATTGAAGCGAGGAATAGTACTGACTTAGATGATAAGAGTTTCTAACACATGTCAATGAGTGATGGGTTGCTATGTGGTTTGAAGTTTTGTCTCCGACTAGCATGATGTATTACATGTTATGCGTTCCTAAACCGGCGCTAACAGTGAGCTAATATTCTTTTCATCCATACTGTTTCATTAGGTTAGAGTGATGGTAATGCGGCTGGTCTTAGTTACTGCAGGTACAGATATAGGACTTGTTGGTAAAGTGTTCAGTTCTATCAGTTGGTTACCTTCGGTTTATGATATCATAGCAGCATTTTTACACGTTTTCTCGGTGGCAGTACAAGAGTTCGTATAAGCTCTCAAAAGTTTTTAAAAGTTTCACGTGTTGCCTCTCATAGGTAACATTGTCATCTTACCAGTTCATTGTGAGTAGCTTTAACATCTTCTTGCTAATGAAAATTTACCATATTTGAGTGATCTATGCACATGCTTTATGATGTCACTTTAAGATGGGGAATATCCTGCCTCTGTCCCCCCATAGAAGTAAAATTGAAAATCATTGGCCATTTTCTTAAAAAAAATGTTTTTTGTACTTAGGTTACTTTACTCTTTCCTAAAAGGGGTTGCTTTATATGGTTGTTGGTGTGACTAATAAGTTCAATTGAAGTTTTGAATTTAGGGGATTTTTTTTCTTAGATTATGCATACTTTCTGACATATATGTATTATTGGTAAAACAAAATTATTAAAATTAGTTCAATTTCTTTTTCCTTTTAAAATTGAATCAAATCAAAGTGTGTATACACTGTTTTACACGTCGGTACTAAGGTTTTTATATTCTTCTACATTTTCCCTTTTGAAATGGAAGGTTTTTTATTTGATTGTTTCATTTTCTTTTCCTTTTACTTGTTTTTCAGATTTTTTTTTGAAATTATATGTAGTTTGACTTTCAATTATTCAAGAATAAATGATCAAATAGTACATGGCATGAAAGTGTTCTCCCACGTTTGAGGTCTCTTTGTATGGTTATGCCATTAAATTGGTTTGGGCAGTGCCAGTTTTTTTGACTGCATGCTGAAGACACTGGGATTCCCAGCAACTAAATAAATAAACAAACAGTGAATGAATGAGGGGTGTATGTACTAAAGCTGACCCAAAAGAATTTCCCTTCAACAGGAAAGCCGAATATAATTTTCCATAATTTTTACACTTAATCGTATGTTTTATATTTTTGTTCTCATATTTTATCATTTAGTTTTTAATTTTGGCACATTTTATCACCTTTTTTTCTCCACATTTTACTACTGTAATTTTCAATTGCTGTAAGTTTGACCACTATATATTAGTGGGAAAGCGACTATGGTTTTCGATATTATATATATCATAAAATGATGTCATTTTATAGAAATAAATTAGCACTTTCTTATCTAATAAAGATGGTTAAAATGTGTGAATATTTAAAATTATGATGATAAAATTCATAAAATAATAATAATAATTGGGTGGGAAAATGTTCAGTCGATGGGAGGAGAGGAATGTCTTCTTAGATTTTCGAACATATTTCAATGTCAAAGTGTTCCCACGAATATACACAGGAACTGTGTCAAATTGGGTTTTAATCCACTTTGATATATGTCAAATTACCAGGGTAAAACAGGTTAACTCGTCACTCCATTTTATTATAAACATTAAAAATCATAATTTAAAGGATATAAATGTATAATAATATTATAACTTAAATTATTAATATATATATTAAATTTTAATTATTAATTATAATAAAATAATCATGTAATTATAATAATTGCTTCAATTTATTTAATTAAAAATATTAATTAATAAGTCAAATTTTAGAAAAATATTCATATAAAGGTTAACTTAACGCTACAAAATCTATTTACAAAATCTATTTATAATATCATGTTTTCACTTATTTATATATATTATAAACTTCTCTTATTTTTATTTTTAATCGATATGAAATGTCTCACGTATTTTTTTTTATCTTGAGATATATATATATTTCAAATATGAAATCAAACATTAACAAAACATATTGAAATAGTCTTATGTTTGAAATGCCTAAGCATAAAAAGATGTTTTAAAAAATTTATATCCAAAAAGAAAAAAAGTTTATAATATATAGATGAATGAAAATCTTAATTTATAAGATTGACCTGTATTTAAAATCTATTTCTTACTATTAAATAAATAAATATAATTGTTAAAATTAAATGTATATTGGTAGTAAAAAAAAGTTTTGCATCATGATCTCACAAATGGATATATTATGTATTGTTTTAGAAACAACTATCTAAAAAACAATAGATATTATACTTTTTATTGGTTGATTGTAAAATTACTGTAGTACAAAAATATTAAACTTATTTAAAATTGCTTTTTATTTGAATTTAGTCTGAAATAAATAACCAAAATCAATCTACATATACCTTAGAATTTAACGGTTGAGGTTGAGCCACAGAGAAATAAGCATGAACTGTGCGCCTCCCACAACACAAGGACCTCAACATGTCTTGTCCCCGAGGTTGAGAATGACATCTCTCCACATCAATATCTCCTTCTTCAAAAAGGAAAAGTGGCTCCATTGATCCTTCTCATCCTTAGTGCTCAACACATTTTTGTGAATACCATTATTGGTATACACTGAATTGTCAAAGTTACATAAAAAAAAAATTGAAACTGTTTATGATAGGGAGGCACCGAAAAAGAACTCTGCTTTTTGCGAAATGGGATGAGAGCATTAGCTAAAAATGATGGTGACTACCAACTCTGCACCCTGCTTTGTTTTGTGGCAAATCTTTGTATATTTGAGAAGGGAAATATAGATAGTAACGTTCTTGACAACGATAGGGTTGAGTTATTCAGCTTTTTGAAGGATGCACATGGCCTTGCGTTGGCCATCTTGTTTGATTTCTAACACCACTAGTATGTTCAAATGAAACGGACAATTCCAGTGTATATGTAATGTTTCTTATAGTGGTTACGTTTCCTTGATTGGACCCGCCATTGTTGAATGCAAAAAAAGGTCATAATTTTTCAATTAACCGAGCTAAGCAATATCTTCTAGGTGATATATTTGCTCACATCATTCATTTGTAGAGCCATAGAGTTCAGGTAGAGATCAACTGCGATTTTAATTAACTACTCTCAAGTATGTTGTGCCTCACACAACATCATGATGAAGAAATTGTTACCGAAAGTGGGGTTTAATCAATACCATATTCCATTAGCCGATCTGTCTTAAACTTTTGAGGAGTGTGGAAAGTTTTTGGCAGAAAGAAATAGAGTTGAGTGGGACCATTTTAGTTACGTCATGTAATTGGAATTATTGCTTCAAATGGGAATATAAAAAGGACATTGTCTGCTTAATGGTCATGGAGGTTGAAAGATTATACTCCTAAGTTGCTAAAGCCTAGAAGAGCTCTAACATGTGATAGGAGTGTCCAGCTGGAAAGGTGTTTCATGGTAAGGACTTATATGAGGAATGAAATCCCACTGATATGGAAAAGCATGGCTCACTCCAGAAACGTATCTTTGCAAATAAGATACTGTACTGCACTCATATGCCATTTCTTAGACCATACTTAGAGCTGTAGCAGATTTTTGGAAAAGCTTGCAAGCTAAAGGTAAACTACTTCAACAAATAGGAGCTCTGAAGATTTTTTAAAGTGCATGCACCTTTTTCTTCACGTTTATTCAATAAGCATGAGAGACTGATAAGATAATCAACATATAGCGCGTAACTTCATCTACAATGCCATTATTTATTGGTGATGATAAAAATTAAATAAAAAAGAGGAGACCACAGTCCCCTTCTTGACCCCACCGATTGCCTCTGCCAAGTTTCTAATGAGTGAAACACAACATGCATGATCACGAACCACGCTCATTAACATAAAAGTATGAATGATTCAGTTCCATTCATAAGCATCTCTTAAAAAAAGTTCATTGTTTTTATTTGAAAAATCTAATCCTCGATTGTAAGATATAAAACAATTTAACACTACTTGAACCGTACATGCTTTTTTAGATTTTTATCCTCTCAGCTTAGGTGTTTGTTGAGTCTCTTTAAAAAAAAACATTACTAGGTGATTTTGGAGCATAATATCTTGTATTTTTTTAATTAACTTATTCTTTTGCACAATGTAAGATGAATTAAACATAATTATTACTGGTACTGAAACTAACTAAAAAGGAGATGTAGTAATTATACATCTAGAAAAAGATAAGTAAAACTGCGAAAGCATTTATAGGTAGGCTGGTTATGATAATCCAATCAGAATAAGAATAATTTTGAGTGCAGGAAGGAGGAAAAAAAAAAAAGGAGAAATGGAAGTAAGTAGTTGGTAACTCAGCGGTAAACCCTCTAGCAGGGCCCGTTTCTAATCATATGCAAAGGATGATAGGACACCCACCACCTTCCCAGCCAGCAGAACTACCAAATTACCCTTGGTGGAGTGGGAATAGTTACACGATGTGTGTGTGATGATGATGCAGATGCAGTGTGGTGGGTCAAACAAACAAAACATGCACCCTGCAACATATCTTACATTACATTATTAAATATATAGTTGGTGGACAATTATTCTTTTTTCATTTTTTCTGCAGAGGTGGACCCTAGTTATTTTGTTCTGAATCTTTGTCTGCCTTTGTAGTGTTTGCATAGTTCAATCTTCAACTCCACAGTAACAAGGAGTGGTTGTGGTATTTGTATTGTATTGTATTTGATTTGGAGTTTTGACTTTCCCATTCGCAAACCAAAACCCCCCTAGTCTCCAAAGAAACAAACAAACAAAACAATAGCTATCTTCCAACCCAAGTTGTCAAATGTTCCTCTTTTCTCCAATTCTCCAATGGGCAACCACCAAGGTGTCATCATTTCTTCTCTCCTGCTTTAATGGTTTGCTTTGCTTCCTTTTTTCAAAAAAATCAATTTCAATTTGCTCTTTATCTCTCTCTAAAGTCTTACCTTCCCTTCTTCTAGTTCTCTTGCTGATCACACTCTTATGCTTGGTAGGTTGTGCCGTTGAGGAGATGGGCCCTAAACTCCACTGAAGTTTGATGGTAAGAACCAAAGGGGTCTCTTTTCCTCTTTCAGTGCTTCCCCTTTGCCCCCAATTTCGCGCTGTCTCGCATTTAGGTTTTCCCTTCTTTAAACTCACCAGATAAGATTTAGGGCATTTGATTTTACTAGATTCTTGGCAATTTTCGATGTGGAGCTTCTCGTATTCCACATGGCTCTCCTTGATCATCTTTTGAGATTGATTTGGTTCCGCTACACTTGACTCGTTGTTGTGAGAGAACGTGCTTCAAATTTCGCTTTGAAGTTTCAATTTTCTTGCAAGTTAAATTGAACTGGGAGGGAAGTAGAAGGGGATTATGGGACTGGATTCTCTCGAATTTCGTGTTCGGTATGGAGTTTGAGGGACAAAGACTCGATTTTTAGTGGTGTTGGTTGTGGAGTTATCTTTGTCGGAAGAGGTGAATTTGAAGCCCAGTAAGATGGACAGAGTTATTCAGCCTCCTTTGGTAATTGATTTATACGCTTTTTCTTATCCCTCTCTCTTTTTTCTAGTTTGTATGTCATTTTCATGTTTAGGTTATGAGGTAAACCAATGCTAGGTTGGTTTGAGTTCCCCATTTTTGTCAGATCATTTCTTTGGAAAGTATCGTAACTCTTGCTATTTAGACCGTTTGGGTTTGGTTTTTCTGTGTCCATGTTACTGATCTAATTGCTGATGTTTGCCTTGACCTAATATGTTGTTTCAAAAGAGCTCTAGAAGTGTTGGCCAAAAATGGAAGCTTCAAGAAAGACCTCTTTCTGGGGTGTTGTGGAATGAAGGGAAGACTTGTGGAATCGTTGCTTGATGATTCGGGTGGTTTGAAGGAGCTCTGGTCTTGTTCTATTGCATGCCATTGCTTACAGAACATTTCCTTCTTTACCCTTCGATCTTCTATATGTTGCATTATAACCTCTGCGAAATTTCTGTGTGTAATTTTCTTTGAATCGATGAAATGTTGCTGCAAGCTTTTGGGCCATGATAGATGAGAAACTCTTATATTTAAATGCTGTAATCCGGGTATTTAGATGGGGATAATATTTTGTATAATCTCACTGCTAAGTTTTCAGTAATGTGACACCACTTGTGTTTTTTCCTAAATAGTTAAGCGTGCTGTACATTCAGAAATGTGGGGATTGTTGGATGCAAAAATAATGGATTAACTTGCTTTATAACACGGGCCAAATATTTCTGAGGCTTAATAAGATTTGAAATTACCCTGGACTCTATGAAGGTTTGATTACATAAGACCTTCAAATGCCTTGTCAAATTGTGTCAAATCTTGCAGTTCAATATTCATCAAAATACCATAAAGCTTTTTGTGAATTATTTCTCATGATTTATAAACTGGTGATTGGCTTACGTTAACATATGAATTTACCTAGGCCTGAAAGATAGCTCTCACCGATTAATGCTTAAGCTATTACTCATTAGTAAACAAGGTGCTATCTCTGCTGCATCTGGAGTATTATCTGTATTATAGGCTGAGAGACATCAATTTCTCATGTATGAATTCATAATTTATCGTACTACAGCAAGAAAAGGAAAATATGCTTCCATTTTAAGTGTAGATAAAGAATTTTTCTGTTTCAAATGTGTTTATGCAGGTCGATACAACTGCGTGTCTATGCAGAGTGGATACGGGCCTGAAAACTGTTGCTGGAGCAAAGAAGTATGTCCCTGGAACAAAGCTTTGTCTTCGGCCTGATATTAAACCATCTATTCACCCAACTAGAAACAAGCCAGCACGTGGTGACAGAAGCCGCAATCAATCCCCGTTACTTCCAGGACTACCTGATGATCTAGCTATTGCTTGCCTAATTCGTGTCCCCCGTGTTGAGCATCGCAAACTTCGGCTAGTCTGCAAAAGATGGTATCGTCTTTTGGTTGGTAACTTCTTTTATTCTCTCCGCAAGAGTCTTGGAATTGCAGAAGAGTGGATATATGTTATTAAGAGGGACAGAGACGGGAAAATCTCATGGCATGCATTTGATCCTGTGTACCAACTGTGGCAGCCCCTGCCACCTGTTCCAAGGGAATATTCAGGAGCTCTTGGTTTTGGCTGTGCTGTTCTCAATGGCTGTCACCTGTACTTGTTTGGTGGAAAGGACCCACTAAAGGGATCCATGAGACGCGTCATATTTTACAGTGCTAGGACAAATAAATGGCACCGTGCCCCGGATATGCTTCGAAGGCGGCATTTTTTTGGTTCCTGTGTCATAAACAATTGCCTCTACGTGGCTGGTGGGGAGAATGAGGGTGTGCACCGATCCTTGAGATCAGCTGAAATGTATGATCCCAACAAGAATAGATGGTCGTTTATTTCAGATATGAGCACTGCAATGGTGCCTTTCATAGGAGTTGTCTACGATGGGAAGTGGTTCCTCAAGGGACTTGGTCCTCACCAGCAGGTTCTGAGTGAGGTCTACCAGCCAGAGAATGATAGCTGGTACCCGATTTATGATGGAATGGTTTCTGGCTGGAGGAACCCTAGCACTACCCTAAATGGAAAGCTCTATGCCTTGGACTGCAAGGATGGCTGCAAAGTTAGGGTTTATGATGAGGTCACTGATTCATGGAGCAAGCATATTGACAGTAAAATGCATTTGGGCAGCTCTCGGGCTTTGGAAGCTGCGGCTCTTGTTCCCCTGAATGGGAAACTCTGTATCATCAGAAATAATATGAGCATTTCTCTGGTTGATGTTTCAAAATTTGAAGATTTGAAAGGATCTTCCGCCGAACAGTTATGGGAAACTATTGCTGGGAAAGGGCAGTTCAAGACATTGGTAACAAATCTGTGGTCTAGCCTTGCCGGGAGAAACCGACTCAAAAGTCACATAGTTCACTGTCAGGTTCTTCAAGCTTAAAGGCTGTATAGTTCTAAACAATCACAATGCGCTTTGGTAACCGGTTAAAGTATCTCATCTTCTGGTATATGCTCGCGAGAAGCTGGGTCAAATCTTGGCAGAACACCATGGTGCTGTCTATTTGTTTCATCTCGAACCCCTGACATCATGCTCATCACAAGAGGTGAAACATTGATGAGATGTTTCACTAATCAAATAGAGTTACAGATATTGATACACAGCTGCTACATTTTGAAAAATTTGAGTTGGTTGCTTACCAGATAACGTGGTTTATCATTAGCTTGTCTTCTGTGTTGCTGCAACCAATGTATGACTGGCGTGTTGGAGGGAGAGATGAATAATGCTTAGAGTGAGTTTGGTGTTCTTATGAAATTGAGGGTGAAAAATTCAAGAATTAGTTTTTAAATATAATTTCATATAAAAACACATCTATGAATTTTTCACCCTCATTTTCTGTAGGGACACCCAACTGACCAAAAACTCCTTGCATAACGTGTTTATATATGAGCACAAGTGGAGTCAAGGTTGAAAAGAATTTAGGGTTGCCTCTAAGTTTTGTACTGTGATGAAACACTACTAGCCTTTTTGAATTAAAGTTTGCACCCCTGAAACCCTGCATGGAGAGTGCAAACGTTGATTGTGTTGTTTGGCAAAGTATTGTTAGGTAGTGTTTGAACATGGTTTTTAGTTTAGAAGTATAGTTTGTGGGGGGAGACCTAACCATGTCATAAAATGCAATCTGAACATGAAATATGCTATATATTTTCAAAGTCTGAAACCTTAGCTCCAGCAATCAATTTAAGGCTACACAAGTTGTATTACTTAAATTAAAACAATGGTATTTTGCGTGTAGGGTGGTGTGAACTAGACTTTTATGTGATTTCTGAGGCCACATGCTGTAAAGAGAAAAGAGACGAATGAACCAAACCCAGATTACACGTATCAAGTTTAGCCGAAATTGCGCGTTTATCGTTTACTCTGCTCTCAACTTAAATTAACCAAATTTTAAATAAATGGTATAAAAGGTTTCATTATAATAGGAGCAAATATATCCCAGTAGCTACCCTGATTGTAACGTCTCCATAATTGATAGATTCTTTTGTGCCCATTTTTTAGGCTATTGCTAATATAGAAACAATTATTTCAATAAATAAATAAATAACAATTCCTCCTACTTTTTTGTCCATGATTACGAACCTTAGATTGTCTGTCAGGTTGGATGTAATGCCTGAAAGAATGAAAAGTTGATTCAAATTTGAGTAACTGCATTAAAAAATAAAACAACAAAATAAGTTTATGAGACCAAAATGTCTAAAAAATTTCAACTTGAAAAAACTCTTCTCTAAAAAATGAGAGTTCTAAATCGCATTTACTTTAAATGTCCTACTGAATAAAATAAACAAATCTGGGAAAGGGCAGTTCAAAATGTCTAAAAAAATATATTTTATTCAGTAGGACTCTATGGTACGTAACAGAGGAAATTAACTTCGAAAAAAAGTAAAATAAATAAATAAATACTCACTCAAAATAATGGATAGGTATGGTAATAAGATTCGTTTAACATAAATGAGAGGTTAATTAATGTATGAATGTAAAAGATAAATGGTTTAAGTTTTTTCTCTTTAAAATATTTTAGCGTTTTCATTTAATCTCTTAAAAAATTTCTTGAGTTGTAGACTCTGAAAACATATTTTATATTTTGCCTTTGCTAAATTATTAGAAATATTTTTAAATTTTTATTTAATGTTTGAAAAAAAAATATATATCATATTTTTTTCGTGTCAAGTTAAATAAGCTAATGTAATATTGGTCAAAAGTAGTTGAACAATGACGCGAAAGCGTAACTTAATGTAAAAACTTATAAAATTATATATTAAAATTGATAATGTGTTTTAAATAATAAAAACCGGTTATTTTAATATTAAAAATTTTATATATAAATGGAAACTAAATATTAATAATATTATAAATAGTTAAAATGATCGATATAAAATAAAAAATATTAAAAAAACTAGTAGTAAAATAAAATGTAGTGAGAAATTAAATTAGTCGTAAGAAAAATATTAAAAAATAAATTATGAATGTCAAGGTAACTAAAAGAGTAACTAAAAACTATATTTGAAAGTAAAAGAACGAATAAATAATTTGTTGGCTGTTCATTTCTACACCCGTCAAATATTTTCTTACACCTTATCAAAAGTTTACTTCTTCTTTTTCCATAAGGGTTGATTTTTTTTGAAAAAAAAAATTATTTATAATATTCCAAAAAATAAATTTCGGCAATAATTTGGGTGTCGGATAAAATATGACAGAATGCAAAAAGAAATAGTCTAATTTGTTTAGGCAGATGGACATAAATTGGCCCAAGACTTAAGGCCATTTCTTCCTACACCTCCAATTGTTATAAATTTTAATATCCTCGTTTTATCCTTCGTTAAAAATCCTATAATCCTTCTTTGTTCCTTCGCAACCTCCCACAACCGAAAGTGACCTTCCTCATCACCACTTCCACCATGGCTTCATTAAAAAAGAATTTATATTTTTGTGACATTTTGGATATTCAGTTAACAGGAACAAGAAATCTTGTTACTCAGACCCTATATTTTCCACTCCTGGAACTATCACTTTAAACAATTATTTGTCTTTCAAGAAACACTCAAACCAAAGTCATGACTTGATCAAGGTGATATTAATCAATTTTTCTTTATTTTAACTATGATTGTTACTCTAACAACTACTACATACGCAAACTACATACCAAAGTTCAAACAACCTAAATAAACTAAAGTTGAAATTTTGAAATTAACAATTATTCAAAATAAATTACATGAATTTAATTTAATATGTTTTTATTTGGTTGAGATGATTACATGAAACTATAATCTTATAAGTTCAAGTAACCATTATGGACGAAAGATAAATGGCTTGTAATATTTATAACTTCATGTATAAGTCTTTTTTTAGTAATATAAACTTTTTGTTGAGTAAATTATATAACTAAAATTTATAGGTATTTATACATAAGTATATTTTCTTGTATAATTAATTTGAAATGTTACAATTAAATTTTTTTATTTGAAATAACATGACAAAAGCGTTATAAACTATAGTTTATTTTGTCGAATATATAATATTTCTATTTTTTAATTAAACAAACATGTTCATGTATACATATATACTTATTTTAAGAAGTAAATATTGTGAGATCTAATTTTAGTTTAGTAGATATGTTTCTTTGCAAAATGAAAATAAGAGTTAAAGTTTCATTTTATACTATATAAGATATTATGAAGTTAATTTTCATTTTTTATCTCGTACTACAAGTAAAGAAATAAAACATCATTTCTAACCAATCATAACTTTTGGTTCATAAACTTCTAGGTTCTCAAAGTTTTGAGAGATAAGGATACCATGTTTAATCAAAATAATCCTTTGATTTTGATATTTTATTGTGTTTTGGTATTTTCTAGGTCTTTAAAACTCTTAAAAGTGGTTTATTTATTTTGGTCAACCTCTAGATTTACTTAGTTTAGAAGAAAAGTGTTCACCATGGCTGAAATACTTTATTTAGGTTAATTTAGAATTTTGGTATAGAATTGAAAGTGAATGTTTAAAGATTATAAAAATTCTTTTAAGATTTATAGTTAAATATTGAATAAAACTATTGTGAATAATTAGAAATTGTTTAGAGAATGTAAAAACTTATTGTTAATCATTGAATTGAATTTTTATACAATTTGAGTGGTTTGAATAATGATGAAATTATATTATTTTTAGATTTGAAATTTTATTGTAATATTAAATAATGTATTAAATTTGTTAAAAATGTTTGAGGTATCAAAATAAATTTTGGTTAAGTGTTGGAATAAATTGAAGAATAGATTCAGTTAATTTAAATTAGAAATTGAATCTAGTTATCTTAGGATAGATATTAAACCGAATTTTGTCATAATAAAAATTAAATTAAATTATCTCATAATAGAACTCGAACCTAGTTAACTGAAGATAAAAGTCCATAAATACTCATTCAAATTTCAGGATCCTAACATCTAACCTAAGGAATTTAGATCAACATAGATGAAAGGAGTAATTTATTTATTATGATATGAATGACATTGAATGCAATATAAATAATAGATATTATTAGTATTTATGGATAACATGAGCTTTTGGGTTAAAATAAAAATTTAGAGAGTTTTGGTATTATTATGTAGTATTATTTGATTTAATTGAATGAGAGAAGTTTAAAAAAAGGAATGAAGTATGAAATTAGAAAATGTAGAGGGATATGGGTCTGAAATAGATAGCAGAAAAGAAGGAAGCAAAAGGAGAGATTGAAGAGGATGGGTTTGGGAAAGAGGAATAAAGGAATATGAAAAAGCAGTAGTAGTGTAGTAGTAGTGTAGTAGTAGTAGTAGTACATACTAACTAGCTCCAAATCAAACGCCCACATATCGTTACGAATAATAGTCATGCGTTCCGGTTGTGGTTGGTTGGGGGTTGTGCTACATCCCATCTCCCACCACGCCAACATTTATTTCATGTTCAGACCCTGCAAATACCCACCCCATGTTCTAACAGCTTTTCATCAAATCCCCTTTCGACACGTGCCCACCTGGTCCCACCACTAAAAAGATATTTCACGTGACCCAGGATTCTGCACGATGCCTCCTTCCCACGTCATCCAACTGGGCCCACTCCTCTTTCTCCCTCTTCTTCAATGTCTTTCTCTTCTGCACTTCACCCGTCGTTTTCAGACCCACTCTGCTATATAAGCACCCATTCAAACCCTTCCATTATTATTCTTACTACTACTCTCTACTCTCTACTGCTACTACCAAACCAAAACTCCTCCTCTTCTTCCTCCCTTTCATTCTTTAAACAACCCTTTACCATGCCCTGGTCTTATGCTTCCCCCTATGTGCCTCCGCATCACAACTCTAACTACATTCCACCTTCTGATGATCCTGCACACAACGGATTTTCCCGTGCTGCCGCTCCCCGTCCTGGACCCTGGCAACGCGGCGCCAGCGCCGGCCGTGGATTCTCTCGCCCCCGTGACCCTTCTCACCGGAACTCACGCTTCCCCGTGGAGGAACAAGAAAATGGCGACGCTATTAACTTTGACGCGTACGAGTCTGTCCCGGTGGAGGCGAGTGGGAAGGACGTGCCCCCGCCGGTGAACGTCTTCGACGATACGGACTTGGACGAAGGGTTGAAGAGGAATATCAAGCGATGCAAGTACGTGAAACCCACGCCCGTTCAGCGTCACGCGATTCCCATAGCTACCGCGGGCCGTGACCTCATGGCGTGTGCACAGACCGGGTCGGGGAAAACGGCGGCGTTTTGCTTTCCCATCATATCTGGGATTTTGAAGGGTCGCTCCTCTTCTGGGTTTGCGCCTGTATCTCGTGGTGTCGCTGTTGCGTACCCCACTGCGCTTATTTTGTCTCCTACGAGGGAGTTATCTTGCCAGGTTTCTTTATTTTGCTGGCCGTTGTTCTACGATATTAGGTTTTGTTATTTAAAACATGGATGAATAGTAAACACTGCACAACTATTCTATTTTCATTTTGTCCTATATTTTAAATTAAAGTTCTTTTTTTTTTTTTTGTTAGATACGCGATGAAGCGAACAAATTTGCATTTCAAACTGGAGTTAAGGTTGTTGTTGCCTATGGTGGGTCTCCTATCATTCAGCAGGTGTGTTTTTTGACATGCATGTACCTCTGTACAAAGTTGGTGTCTTGTGTTTTTAAACGAAGATTCAGTTATTGATTGTGCATTTCATTGTTTAAAAATGGTAAAAGCTGCGCCTTCTGGAGAAGGGGGTTGACATATTAGTTGCCACTCCTGGGCGCTTGGTGGATATTATTGAAAGAGAAAGGGTTTCGTTGGCGAGGATTAAGTACCTTGCATTAGACGAAGCTGATCGTATGCTGGATATGGGTTTCGAGCATCAAATACGCAAGATTGTGGAGAAAATGCACATGCCACCGCCAGGTATCAGACAGACATTGTTGTTTAGTGCAACGTTCCCTAATGATATACAGGTATGAAAAGTATTGGGTTGCCCTGCTTTAATATTTGTTTATATTCCCAGTGGTGCGTTTTTTCATGCTTCATTTTTTATTATCGTTTCTTGTGAAGTTCTTTTGATGTAGCATTTCATTCATGACGCAGAAGCTAGCTTCGGACTTTTTGTCGGACTACATATTCCTGTCTGTTGGGAGAGTTGGATCGAGTACTGAACTGATTGTGCAGAAGATTGAGCTTGTACAGGATACAGACAAAAGAGACAAACTTGTTGCTCATCTTCGTAGCCAAAAGGTGCATGGGACCAATGGGAAGGTAATAAGTGTGTATGCTCGTTTGACAATTGGTTTGCAAGTGCTGTTTTTTTGGATAATTGATTTAATTGTCTGTTTCCTGCAACGCAGCATGCTTTGACTCTTGTATTTGTTGAAACAAAAAGAGGAGCAGATGCTTTAGAAAGCTGGTTATCGAAAAGTGGCTTTCCAGCTATTGCCATACACGGAGACAAAGTTCAATTGGTTCGCTATTCTGCCTTCTATTTTATTTTTTGGTGCTTGAGGTCTGTCCTATTTTTTTGGCCATTTTGCAAGGGGTTTTGGGTTTATTGCAATAAATTACTCTAACCTTCAATACCTTAACCTTTTGGCTCTTAATTCCTAATTCGCTTCATTAATACTCAGCTTGTTTTCTTACCCAAGAAACACGGAACATCCTTTTCCTTTTTTTTAAAAAAAAAAAAATAGAGAGGTCATGTTTAGTCTAAACACTCTTCCAGGCATATTAGTGTAATTTGTTCTGTTCTTTACAGTTTTCAGCTCTTGAGCTTTGAGTGATTCTTGTTTCGTTGTATAGGAAAGGGAACGGGCTTTAAGGTCTTTTAAATCTGGACATACTCCTATTTTGGTTGCAACCGATGTTGCTTCGAGGGGATTGGATATCCCGCATGTGGCTCATGTCATAAACTTTGACTTGCCTAGAGACATAGATGACTATGTACACAGAATTGGACGAACAGGCCGTGCAGGTAAATCTGGTTTAGCCACTGCTTTCTTCAGCGACAAGAACAGTCCAATGGCAAAGGCTCTTGTTGGATTGTTGCAGGAGGCAAACCAAGAAGTTCCTTCTTGGCTCAACCAGTTTGCAGAGTGTTCCTCCTCAGGTGGGCGTGGTCGTGGTTATGGATCACAGCGTTACAGCAGTGGTAGCTATGGTGGTCGTGATTTTCGAAATCCCACTGAACCTGAGGTGCAAAGCTACAACTGCTACGGTTCTCATGGCAATGCAGATAATGGTGTAGAATCTTTTAGTACAACCTCATACGTTGATACCTCGTACGACATGCAAAACTACCCTGTAGAAACCTCTTTTGAGAATTTGAATATAAGTTGCAGTTACGATGAAGGTGATGGTAACTCTGTTGAACCGTGTGGAGGTGTAACGGTTGGTGAAGAGGGGCCTAGTGGTTATGCATCTATTGTTCCCACTGGATGGGACTAGACTTGTATAGTTGGTAGTGGAATGTTTTTTTGCTTTAGAGGGTTGACATTTGAGCATCAAATATATAATCTCCATACTATAGTTATATTAGTGAAGAAGTTGGTAGCCACTTTGATGGTTCCAGATTATGCAACACTTTTTTGTGTACCCTCTAGTCCTAATACAACATATTATTATGGATGTAATTTGTTTTGTTTATTTACAACTCAGGGATTATTTAATCAGATTATTAAATGTTGATTGACTTTTTTATAACTTGTTTACTATTGTCACTAAATACAATTTATTTGGTCAAAATACATTTTTTTATATCAGTCAAATCCCTACTATTTAACTTCATGATGTTCTCAACATTTAATTCGTCATTTTGCTGTATATAATTTTTAATTGTATGAGTAATTAGACAGTGCTTAATAGTTTGAAGTTAATAGTTTCTTGGTCTAATTGCTATTATTTGTAGAGGGAAGAATTGAATTTAAAAGATGAAACTAGTGATGACAAATGTTTTTTCTTAAATTATCAGGACACTTCAATTTGAAAACTAGAATAAGATGTTTTTTATTATTACTATTAAAGTTGTGTTTCATTTAAAATCCAATACAAAAATATTGGTAATGACTTCTAATTCCCTTTTTATTTTTTGTTTATATTTGTATAAATTTGGAGAGTTAAAAACGGAATAATGTTTATTGAGGTAATTGGAAATAATTTTAATATTTTGATATAAGCCAAAAAATTTAAGAAATATTAGTAATATCTGCTGTCTCTTCCAATATAAAAAAACAATATTTTTTTATCCCGTATTTAAATCGGTTGCGCTAGATGTTATTACGGAGAGATTTAGTTTATAATAAATATTATTACCAGCAAACAAGCTATAGTTATTATAGAAATTGTTAGGTTAAATGTTACTATGAAGACTGAATTACCAGCAAACAGTCTGCAGCCTTTTCACTTTGAAATTATGTCTGCTTGATTAGAACAAGTTGGTTTTAGTCCAGTTTTCCCATTTTAACTACTTTTTAAAAATAGTTTTTAGTGTTTAATACAGAAACTTGTGTTTAAAAATAAAGCGATCAAATATAAGTCAATACATAAAGAGGTTTGTTAATTTATGATTTTTTTTTAATTAGTATATTTTGATATAGTGTATCAAATTTTAAATTAAAAAAAAATCTCTACTAAAAAATATTTTAAATTAACTACCTTTTATTTATTTTTTTAAATTAAATTTTAAAATAATTAAAATATCCTTAATTTAAAATATATTTTCTTAGTAAAACAATATATTTATTATTATTATTATAACAAAGATTATTTTGTAATTTTGGTTTTCATCCCTCAAATCATTTCATTTTAGTGGAGATTATTTTTAATCTTCATCCCTTAAATCTCTATAAATCCATGGAAATCAGATGAAGTGAATAACATAAATAATTTTTTCCTTCCTCACTAATAGTACATTTTCTTAGAAACACAAAATTAGTATGAGTTGTGTTGAAGTCTTAAAAGGAATAATAATTGAAAGTGAAAATTTAGAAAGAAGAGAGAGAATTTTGGAAAGAGAGGGAAGACAATGAAAGAAAAGAGAGAATGAAAAGTTAGGTGATAATTTATAATTTTAAAAAGTATTAAAAAATAATATATATATATATATATATATATATATATATATATAAGTAAAAAAATTATAAATTTTACAACATAAAAAATTATTAGCAAAAATTGTATGTAAAGATGTATATGAAAATTTTTATGAGAAAACACTTCTTTATAATTATATGTATTGAAAAATATAAACATTTCAAATATTTTTTAACCATTGATGTAAAATTTTACTTTAATAAAATATATAAAAAATAGTCCAACTCAACTTCAAATAATTTGCAGGCAACAAATAATTGAACGAAGCATATCCAGTGAGTGTATATAATGATCCATGACAATACAAGTAAATATGTCTTTCTTATTTAACCATTTCAAACTACATTTACAATCCTTTTTTACATCAATTTAAGACAGAAAGAAGAAAGAAAGTGAATCCCATACCTTTTTCTTTATTTATTAACAAATTAGTGGCACTTTGTACACTTTGCATTAGCATTAAAATCCTTAAATAATTTATTGTTGTTGTTGCATTGCAATTATATTGTGTATTTTGAAAAATACACTATTTCACTGTATTATGAATGTCATAAAAGAATCGGCACTGGGGAAAAAAATTCAATTAACTTTAGATGTCAAAGTATTCATACTTCTATCATTTAATATTTTTTTAAGAATTAACCAATCTATTTTTTAAATAATTTAATGTTATTTTCAAAAATATTTGCATAAGATTTTACAAAATTTAGATATTATGCGTCAATAAACTCTATATTTTAAAAATAATTTATTATCTATTAAAATAAAATAAGATTACAAAAAGTTTTAATGAGTTTTTAATTTCAATTTAATGGTTGAATGATTATTCGATAAAAAAATAAAGTATAAAAATTAATAATAACTTTTTTCCTAAGATGGTTTAAGGAAACAGGGTGGTTGAAATGATGAAAGTGGTATGCAGGGAAAAGCAAAATCTGCAAAACAAATTATTTCCCAATTCCAAACTCTTTCAATCTTGTTCATTTTCAACAAGTATTCTCTTGCAAGCTTCATAGCACATGAAAGAAATGCCAGCAGCAGGAACCAATTTTAAGCAGCTTGGTCCCAGACCTCTATAAAGACCTGCAGCTCCTTCCTTTTCAACTATACTAATTAGAGCGTGAAGCATGTTACTATACTGTCTTCCATTCAGAGCCCCTGCTTGCATATGCTTACGAGCCACCTCAAGTGGAAATGTTGCACTGCTTGAAAATGCACCAGCAGCTGATCCAATTACAAGAGTCATCACATTCCCTATCTCCTCCTTACCAAAAGCTTTTTTGTACGCTTTTCTAAATGTGTCATAAGCGAAATAGTTTGTTGCAGCATAAGGGATCACACCGATTAGACTAGGACTGAGGCCCCTGTACAGTTCTGCAGGACCTTCCTCTCCAATGATTCTCACAAATGCATCCACTAAGTTCTTGTACACTCCTCTCTGCAATTTTTGGAGTACTCACATAAATTTACATCACTTGGAGCATAAATCAGAGAGCTTTGAGTGCATACCTGGACTGTAAGACGAGTTTTGAGTAGTTCAAGAGGGTACATGCATAGGGTAGAGCTAACACCAGCAACAGCACCTGCAATTGATGATGGAGGAAATGGAATCTTTGGCTGTTCCCCAGGTTTTGGAGATAGTTGCTTTTTCACTGTGTCATATGCAAATAACTGCATGTTCCACAACATGTCAATATCTCATGTGTGTAACGAATTTAGATTACAAAATGTACTGATTGACTCCTAGTTTCGCAAGTTGTATTGATATGTGAGTCAGCCAACATCGAAGTACAATATGTAAAATACCAACCCCTCAGATAAATTTGTATATTAATCAAATATTTGAAGAAAAGAAAAAGGACAATTCCGAAGCAACAGGGTCTACGGAACTCTCATTATTTCAGAAGTTAAAGTTATGACATCTTGTGTATGATGTCCATGAAAACAATTTCCAAATAATGGAAATGTGAGATAAAGAAGTTATCGACATGAAACATCCAAAAAAACTTACATCTATGATGATGTACAGTACTAAAAAACATCATGTTTACTCACCTCGATGGCCTTGCTAGGCGCAACTCGGATGATGTTCACGAAATTGCCTCTGAACAAGCCCTTCCATCCATCTGTCTCCATAATAGATTGAAAAACTTGAAGTGAATTGCGTCCACAGCTCCCCACCATCAAATGGGTCCTTATGGTCTCCAACGGTGCCACAGCTGTTCTTGACACTGCACCAGCAATTGCCCCACTCATCAACCTCCTCAATGATGGATTCCCAATCTTAAATTTCAATTTAAACGCCTTCTTCTTCTTTTCCTTCTTCATACCACGGCCTTCTTCATCAACTTCAACTGCCTCGCCACTCAATAACCCTTGAGAACCCGAGCTTCGAAGACCAGCTTCAGGCATTAAAACATATTTCGAAGAAGAATAGACCAAGGATGGTTTGGTGCCACTTTCTGTGGTAGTGGCAGCAGGAGGATTTGGTGAAATCCCAAAACCAAATCCTGCTTGACCAACGCTTGCAAAGAAGCTAGTGGGACGAACTTTACCCTCAAGACTATCCCATTCAAACTTGATTCCGGAACTACATATTGTTAGATCTTTGTTACCAAATTCAACACTTTGCACTTGCAACCTACCTCTACCCATGAATCCTTAGTTTTCAATAAACTGCTTCTCTCTTTAAAATATTAGCTTTGAAAGTATTATAAGGAAAGAGATGATTAAGAACAAATGGCATGCAAGAATATGCGAATGTAAGAGATTTTACACCAAGTTAGCTGAGAACGAGTTATTCAATTCAACAAGAACAATGAACACCAAGCCACACAAGATATCGAATAAAGGAGGTGAATTTTCATTGGGTGGAGAATTTTGTCTAATAGAAGCTATAAATTCAGTCTATATCTATGAATCGGCAACAAAGATAAAGAAGGTAAGAGAGGTGTAATTTGCAAAGATATGCTTAACTCGTCTTAGTGACACGACTGAAGCAAATTCTGATTATTTCTTGTTGAATAAACTGAATTATCCAATTATTTTCTCCTGTCGGATTAAGGTGGTCATTGGCCACACAAGTTGGATAAAACTTATGTAATTAGAAGACAAAACACTTTATATTTGTCCTAAAGGAATCTGCAAAAATATATTTGGTCGCATGCGCAGCACACACTACTTTATGCACGCAAGTGCCCTTTGGTCTTAAGCCCCAAAAGCAAATGAAATATGACGTTTGAGAAACTGTGTTATTTTCAAGAACTTTAAATATCCACTGATAGTTCTCTGTCTCCGGGGACTCTTGCTCGGGAATTCTAAGCAGAAAAGATACGGAGCGAATATGTATGCCGCGCACAATGTATTTATTCGTTTATTTGATAAATTAAAACATTTTTGTGAATCAAAAGATGTAATTTAATTTTATATAGATGGTAAATAAAGAGAATATCAATTGATGACATTAGTCTACAAAACTTGAAACCAGTGAACAAGAGTTTCCAATAACTCTACAAAACTTGTTTTAATAAAATCTAAACTATTTCCCTTTCGCCTTGCCTTTCTTGAAATTTCCCTTTTTAAAAGACTTTTTCTCGGTTTTCAATTTCTTGTCAGCTGGTGAAGCCTTCGCTTTCTCCATCCTTCGCTTCTTTTCTTTCTTCACGGTGTGCATTGTGACGGCCTAGAATTCAGAGAGCACGATTTTGACAAAAAAAGATATTAATAAAATTGGTAAAATTTGAAATCCATTTCACTGAAAGACTTTTTACTGTACCTTTTCAACATTCAATATGTTATGAGAATTCCTGGAGATGATCTTGTTCAATATTTTTTCAGTTTGCTCCCTCTCTTGTGATCCTATCCCAGTTCCTTCCACCACTGGCAGGAACTAGATGAAAACAAAACGGAAGTTAAGTCAATAGTTAATAATGGGTGCTTCTACATATAACAAGTTACATGGCTAAGACAAACAGTTATCTGAGAGTGTACAGTGCACAACCTTACGATATTTTCCTTTATGTTTTGCAGGCTTTTCACCAGGCAATTTCTTGTCAAATTTCCCACCACTGGCTGTTGCAGTTGCTGCAATTCCTGCTACATTACCTAGTTCATCCTTTGTAACTTTCTTTGGTGCTGCCTGAGTTCCGGTTATAGGCAAAGCTGTGGCTGCCAACTGAACATGGCTGCATAATAATTTGTTCAGATTTCATCACAATAAAGAAAGAATGAAGATATATACTAAAGAAAACAAGAAACACCAGGTCAAAGCTCTACGACAAACAAGTCAAAAGTTGACACGTTATTTAGGCAGGACAGTTGCCACTAGATCACTCAATTGCCCCTAAAGCTGGGGAAATTACCACATGCCATGAAAGTGAGACATATGAAGTTGAGATGCCACCATAGCGGATAAGATTTTCTATTAAGAATATCATATAGAACAAGTAAATGTAATTCAGGCATTGGAGCATGTAAGGCCATCATCTTTTGGGTCGACTACATATTATCTAGGTTTACCTTCTTCTATTTCAGCAACCACACTCTCTATTCCAGTACCTCAAAAAATTTTAAATGGGTCTCACTAATAATCTCATTTTATCCATAGAAAATATTGAACACGGTTATGAAAATGGAAAGTGTTAACGTATAAAATGGCTTAAAAGCAATGGTGGTTTTTATAAAAAGATAACACGATAATATTTTAATAATAAAAAGTTTAAGCTATATAAAAGGACAAGGAAGCAGCAGGTTGAGATATTAGGAAATAGTTGTAGATGGTTGTAGAGTAGTAGTCCTATAGGTATATATTATGTTATTATAGTTATGTCTTTTTGGATAAATGTACTAAAACTATATACTACGAATTACCTGTTCTTGATTATTAACTATAAACATGTCTTATTTTAGTAGTATTGTGCTGCTAAAAATGAGATATTACCAAAAGTACAAATTATTTAAGTTTTAAAAAAATTTCAAAATAAAAAATGACATGGTCCCACTGAAAAAATTAAGCAACTGGTGTATATTGAAATAAAAGGTACAAAGGAGGTTCTTCTTAGGCACAGGTGCTTATAAGTAAAAGGAAGGAGTTAACCACCTCCCGATGCAAATAATTGCCTAACAAATAAAGAAAAATAAAGCATCACTAGTTGATTCATGATAGTAGCATAAAAAATAAATTGCTTCTATCATTTGGATTTTGTTAAGTTTGGCATCAGAAACTTCAGTATAAACTTTGTGAATGAGAAAAGAAAGTGGGCCATACTGCCTAAGGTGAGATACATTGACTCAAATGGTTGAATAAAAGGCCAAGGTCCGTGATCTATGAAATAAATTATGCACACAACTACAAGCCAATGATGTATGCTATAATGAACAGTAAGAAAATAGAATTCCCATGCTACGAACAAAATCTTCAAAGTTAATTGGACAACGTTATGTTACAAACCTTGGTAAGGCACCAAACTTAGCAGCTTCTTTCAAGTTCTGTAGTCGATTTTTATCTTGTTTTTCAATTCTTTTCTTCTTATTTTCTTTTCTTTTGGCAAAAGGATCCTCTTCTGGATCTGAAAAATGTTACAATATCATTATTGATATGCCATACATATAGCTCTGATTAGTGTACGAAAGGAATCCCAGTAAAATGTGAATTATAAATTTGTATTCATGAAAAGATAAAAATGTTAAAGTCAACAAAATAATAGCATAAAACATCAGCAGTCTAAATAAACATCACATGTGATTTGAAATATAGGCATATAACTTCCAGATTATCACATGAAAGAACTGTCATAACCAAAAATAACAATGTGCCAAAATATGGTAGGAAAGTAAAATCTTCAAAATTTTGAAATCTTAACCGATGGGTATTCCATCAAATAGATGCCTGGTTTAATGCTTTGGTAACCCACAATGTCAACTATATGTTTTGATTAAACATTGAGCATGCCCTGATATATCTAAATGTTTAGATTTTACAATCTGGACCTTCTAAAGGGTCAATGGTGGTCTGGTTCAGATGTTTTCTCAATAGAACAGTTTCGAGTACACAAACCTTATGTAGGTCTGCCATGAAAATCCTATGTTAAAATTTTATCATATTCTGGACACATTGTAGTGGATCTGTTTGTGCCCAAAAGTGATAACGCAATCTACACCTTATTCATGACCATTAAAGAAGTACAGTAGCAGTTCACGAGGAAAGGGATGCTAGATTCTTTACCATCAGTTTCTTTTGCCTCAATGATAGGTACAGCATCTTCATCATTTGCACGATCATATCCATATCTGCGTTTCCAGGTTCCTGATTGTTCATCGTACACAATCTTGTCTTTCTTCCGATTCTGTATGCCTGCAAAATAACAGGATAAAATTCATCGGTTAAACCAGCAAAAATTAGATAGCACTAAGCCTAACACAGACTACTACATAAACATCATTAAGATTATTTGTATGTCACTTGAGCAGAGCATGAATAGACGAACCTTTCTTTTTGGCAAAAACTTCCCATTTAGTAGGAGGCTTAGGTTTTGGCAGCTGAAAGCATCACAAAAAATTTATGAGCCAGTATTTTGATAAATTAGACATAATAAAAATACTAAAAGCAAAGAACCGACGATGGAATCAGTACAATTTCATAGTTGATTGCAAAGCAGACACGTATACGAAAGAAAATGCTTTTATTTAGCCCTTGGGAAGTTGCAATACAATAGAAATAAGGATTAAGGTTATGAGCATCAGAGTAAAAAGTAACAATTACAAGATTTTATAACCTTTGGATTTAAAAGAAGAATAAGAGTGTGGGATTACGTGTTTTTCTCTTGGCAATTTAGTTAGTGGCGGCGGCAAGTTGACTAGGGGGCCATCTACATCTTCGGTTGATGGTAAGGTGAAGAGGGCATCTGCGATAGTTTGAACCAAGTGAGTGCCTTTCAGTAAACACTGTTTGACGAGGTCCTCCCTGTGTTCAATTAATGTAAGCAAGGCAGTGTCAAAATCGGAAATAACAAAAAAAATACCCTGAAGAAGAAGAAGAAGAAGAAAAACGGTACCTGGAAAGAGGTGGTTGAGAGGGGAAGGTTTGATTGGAGTCAAAAGCCGTGAGATGACCAAGGTCCACATCGAACTTGTGCTGTTTCTCACCCTCAATCTCCATCTCCATCACCTTCGACTTCAACCAATGAAAACAATATCAAACCTATGCGGCGCAGGTGGGTAAGGGTTTAAGGGTTTGTGATATATTGTGTTGCAGGGGCCAGAATCAAGAAAATACAGAAACAATCAAATTATAGGGTTTTGGGGGGGGGGGGGTTTGTAAGCATGCTCCTCTAACAAAATTATCACTAGTATTTTCAACAACCTATCTTATTTCTATATTTTGAGACGATGAAAATTTATTTTTTCTACAAAACACCAATAATTATTACACGGCTTAAGCAAATATTGCACGTCTAATGTTTTTTTTTTATACAGTTGCTGTTTATTTATTTAAGGATTAAACATGTTTTTCTGTCCAAATTAAAAAAATATATATATTATTCATTCTTATATCTAATTAATTTAAAAAAATTATCATATTGAAAGACGCATTAAGGTAACACTAAAAAAAGAGTTTATTTATTATCTTTAGATAAATTTACTGGATAATTAGAAAGTGTTATTTAATAAACCATAAATATATCATTAAAAAAACAAAAAAAACCCACATATAATCTTTAATGCACTCAATCAATTCTTTTATTTATCACAACCTTGTCTCTAAATTTTTCATCCATATTCTTTTATTATTGGAATTATTTTATTTTCTATTTATATTTGTGCATTTAAGTTCATATATTTTTATATTTATATTCTTTTTTATATTATTCTGATAACATGTTAGAAAAGAAGAAAGAATTCTTTTTTTTGAATGAAATATTGTATTTCTTATTCCATGATAAAGAGAGAGTACAATTGATATATATAATTGTTCAGAACAATATTTTATTTTTTCTTCTTTTCTAACATCTATCGTCTTTTTTTTTTATTTATATAAATTTGTCATTACTATTTGTGGAATTAGTTGAGATATACTCTTAATTTGGTTAAGTTCATAATGAAAATTTGTAATGATTGATAATTTATTTTTTGTTTCTAGTTTTTGAATGATTATCTTGTTTAAGTTGAAAATTTATTTTGAATAAGAGAATACAAAAAACTTTATTTATGATATTTTATAAAACCTCAGGACAGTGATATGGATGTGAAGGTGACTTACTAATAAGATTTTGATTTTTATGCAAAGATGATATTTTGTTTGAAATTGATTGTTCTTTTAATTTTTGGGTAAATATACGATTGTTTTAATAAAATATTCCCAATAGAAAATTCTTGTTGAGAAGTTAATTTGGTGATTATGTATTTTAAGATATAAAGTTTATTAAAGGAGATTTAGATATATATATATATATATAACTTTGATGAACATATTTAATTTCTATAGTTATTTTATTTTATAATATTTTGAGTTTGATGAATTTATCATTAATGCTTTTATACATGTTATTTTGTGATGATCTAAGCTAAGTTCTATAAATAATTTATCATTAATATATGATTTATTACATATGTTTGATCAAATATATAAACAAAAATGTAAGTTTTCTAATATTTTTTGTCATCACTTTAAGTTATTACTTGTTTTTATTATCATCAAAATTTACTCTTGAAGAATGACTTTTATCATCTTCTTTTGCAAATAATCTCTCACTTTTTATGATGATAAAAAATTGTTTTAAATTTTCTTGTAATAACCTGCAAATACACAATTACAAAAGAAAAAAACATTAAATAGTTTTAAGGTTCAAAATTTTTCTCTCCCTATTCTATCATTATAAAAATAAGACTAAACCTTATAGATAATTCTCTCTATATCAGATAACTTAATGAAATTCAAAACAAAATAATAGGGAAAACGAACGGTAATTTTTTATTAATTTAAATTTTAAAAGTTATCACTTGGATTATTATTATCATCAAAACAAAATAATTGTCAAATTTATTTTGTAAGTGAGAAACTCTAGTGTCTAAATTTTTAATTAGATTAAACACTTTTTGTGTTTAGAACCTCGAAGAACGCATATTTCTTCCATCCTTCTACACATATTAGCAATATTTTCTTCCATAGGAAGAAGAGCCAACAATTTGTTGAATCTAGTTAGCACATTTACAGCATATTCTTTGGGAAACTTTGCAACATTTTCTCAAATATTATTGTCAAGAATCATTTCTACTCCTTTTACTTTGTTAAATGTTACTCCATCCACGTATTTAGGGTGTGTTTATTTGGGGTGATTGAGAAAGAAGATTTGGAAAAGAGTAATTGAGTGAATTTGAGAATGATTTTTTTTTTTGTTTATTTAAGTGAATTTGAAGGTAATTAAGAGTGAATTTAGAAGTAAAGTTTATGAGAATTAATGTATGATTTGATTGATGTGACTATTTTAAAAAATTTGTTTAATTGATAGAAATTAAAGAATGATATTTGTTAATGTTATATTTAATTGTAAAAATGTTTATTAAAAGTAAAAAGTAAAAAAAAATTAAAATTAATTTTTAAAAAGTAAAAAAATTATAATTTAGTTTAAAAAAATTGGTAAAAAAGACTAAAAACAGAGTTTGCTAAAGTTGAAGGACTAAATTGTACCTTAATTTAAAAATGGACTAAAACCAAAATTGCCCTAAAGTATAGGGACTAAAAACATATTTAACCCTTATTTTATTATGTATGCATCATTTGTTTCCAACTCCTTTTATCTTCAATCTTTATATTCAAATAAATAGAAATCAGCAACACAATTACAAAAGTTGCAAAAGGACAATGTGGACATTTCATGTAAATATTCTCAAATCTACGCATATAAACGAAAAGAGTGTTCCTCTCTGCACCTCACCTCCTTCTTCCTGCACCTCTAATTTTACCATTTTACTCTTCATTTAATAATTATTTAATGAGAGTAGTCTTTCCTACACTTCATCTTTCTCATCCTGCACCTCCCAGATAATAGTTATGTTCTTCATTTAATAAAATTTGAAAAAGTGGTTTAACAATTTTTTAATCATCATCAACTCTTAATCTTTTACTATTATACTATAACTCCTCCATACATCCCATCTCATTTTCTAACTCTTTATTTCTTTCTTCGTGTTTTATTAAGTTTTTATTATTTGTTTAATGTTTTTATATTTATTTATCTACACCTACGATACTTGTCTTTCCTTTCCTTATTATGATTTTTATAATGAAATTAATTACATCTAAATATGGAAAAAGAAACAGAAAGCAGTAATGTGAGAATTGAAGAAGACAAGGGTCAAGCGTCAGAGCGCATCACCATCACTGTAGTATTAGTATTAGTGCTTCTTCTTTCTTGGTTTAATCCCACAATATTATCTTCCATTTTTTTTCTTTGACCGCAATACGAGCTGCGGCCTAAATGAGCCGCATTTCCAACTGCGGTGCTGTGTGAACCGCACTTCCTAATGCGGTGTGGTATGAATCGCATTTTCATTTGTGGTTACGGTCTGCCGCATTTGCAGCTGCTATTCTACGTCGGCGTGCTCTTAATCACTGTCTTCGTCCAATCAATCCAGAAATGTATTTAATCTAGCATCTATGTCCTTTAACCACTGCAGTTAAGGCTTTCACTTTCATTTCATCCAATCTAAAAATGCATTCTAGCACATACAAATATAATATACTACGTGAGAAGAGAGAACAAAGGGGGTGGGTGTAGGGTTTCAAGATGTGAAATGCGACAGAAAAGTAAGGGGTGAGTATTTTAATTGTTAAATGACTCAATAAAGATTTTGACAGGATTACTATTGGAATAATAAAAAAATTGGAAGGTGTAAAATGATATCTGTCAGGTGAAAAAAGAAACACTCAAACGAAGATTGAAAAAGTGGTTTATCCCGCCATTTTTCACTTTCCATTCCACGCTAATTCTTTAAAACGAACATAAAATAAATTGACAATCTGTCTTCGCCAATCCACGGTAACAGTAGTTTTGTTGAAACGAACACGGCATTAAAGTTGTAATAAAATACTGCTATCAAGTCAGGGTAATAGGTTCCTTGCATCTCCATGGAAAATTTGAGCCCTTGGTTATCTAGCAATTAAAGAAAATTGAAGCCATATGCATTAAACCAGACTGTGCCAATAATTTTGGGCACAATCAACTTCCTTTCTTTCTAGAAAGATATTAACCCAACCCTCCTTTCGTTATCAGAAATCCATTTATTAATGGAGACATTTTGCATCTTCTCTAGTAGCTATTTGAGTACTCATTCTTCTAGTAGAAAACCTTATTCTGGATGATTCTGCAATTGAAATACAAGGTTGTTGCAAAATGGACGTTTTAGGAGAGACGAAAATAGAAAAAAATTAAAAACTCTAATTATGAGATAGATGTGGGAATTTTTAGGGTGTTAAGAATAGGGAATTATAAATTATAACTGTGCAGTAGCTTGATATAATAATCGATTTTGTATAGCCAATTACTACCAAAGAACTTATTTGATGAAATCAACACAAAATTAGTCACTCTCAACAACTATTTTTCGAAAATTTTCAGCCTACAGATATGGTCGATTATTATTTCATTTTACATAAATTTTTAAATCATCTGAAAATCAATTATCAATCATTGAGAAGATATCTGATTCTTCTAATTAGTCGTTTGAGTTTGATGAGCTTGAACCATTTTTCTCTCAAGCAATATAAGTCTTATTCTTTTTGAAAATTTTCTTTTTTTTCATCACCCCTGTTGATAAAAAACAACAACACTCAATCTTCCAAGAATTCAAAGTTATAGTTTTAATTATACTTAGTTTTTAATATTGATTTTCACAAACAAATAGAGTTTTTATAATAACCATAATCCTATGGCTCTAAATGAAAAGTTATTTTAATAGTTTCTTATACTATTAATAATTATCCTGTTAGTTTGATCATTTTGAAAAACTTTTGTTAACTTTTATTTAGTGTATTTATATATTTTATTATAATGGTTGTTATTTTGAATAATTATATTAATATTATACATATTTTTACTTATTTTTTTTTATCAATTTTATAATATCTTATTTAATTTTACACTATTTTATTATAAAAGATTGTATCACAAATTATTAATGATATAATATAAAACATCACAATTAATTTGTTTTAAGGTTTAAATTCTTTTTTTGTCCCTAAGTTAACTTCTGATGTTCAGTTTAGTCTCCGCTTTTAAAAATGTCAACCTTTAGTCCCATATGAAAAATGTATCAAATCAATTCTCATGACAGCACTTAACGAAAGGTATTATGAACAACAAATTACTTAATGAAAAATTTGTGATTTGTTAACGAATAAGACTGATTTGATACATTTTTCATATCATATGGATGACTAAAGGTTGACATTTTTAAAAGTGGAGGAGACTAAACTGAATATTAGAACTTAACTTAGGGACTAAAAAATGGTTTAAACCTTGTTTTAATTTACCAAAACATAAATATTCCATCAATCAAGAAAAAAATGTTAAATATTTTATCATTAAAGTTGTCAATTACATATATGGTAATGAATTATTTTTGCTTGATCATTGTTGCTTTTATAATTTTAACTTTCTTAATTCTATTTATAATTATAGGTAAATTTTATAATACAGTATCATCCTATTTAATAAATAAAAATAACTTATAAATAAAATATCATCAAAATCATAAAATAGTCTAAAAGAGACATTTATTTATGTTGAGTTAGATGATAAACTTTAAATCTGCAATATTATATTTAAATACAATAGACAATTTTGTTCGATTCATAATTTTTAATTTAAAATTTTAACCAAACAGTTGGATTTAGATAAAAAAAAAGGTTTAATCAATTTTAACTTTTACAGAATTATATATATATATATATATATATATATATATATATATATATATATATATATATATATATAGGTTTTGCTAATTTACTTAAAGTGATTTTTCAGTTGGTACATTTTAGCAAAGTGTACCAAATTTTAGATTACAAAAATATCCTTATTTAAAAAAAACACACTTTAAATATAGGGATACTTTAGTAATTTTAAAATTTAATTTAAATAAAAAATAAAAAAAAGATAGTTATTCATTAATTGTTTTTTAAAATAAAAAATAAAAAGAAAGTTAATTATTTTTCACTACTAAGAAATATTTTTAATTATAATATTTATAAATAGATATAATTTTTATAGTACGTTGTTTTTTAAAAATTGATAGACAACATATTTTTCATGACTTAAAATGTATCTTGTGCAATTTTTATTTTCATGACTTTATAAAACTCGTCTGCGTTTATAGAACCGTCAGGGTTTATAAAACTCGTATGAATTTATAAAACCCGGATTAAAAAAACAACTACCTTTTATTTTATTTTTTATTTTAAAAAACAAATACCTTTTAAAAAATATATAATAAAAACTAATAACTTCTCGTAAGGATTTTTCATAACTACCTTTTATTTTTTTTATTTTAAATTAAATTTTAAAATTATTAAAATACCTTTAGATTTAAAGTTGATTTTCTTTTTTAACAGAAACATTTTTGTAACCTAAAACTTGGTACACTATGTTAAAATGTACCAACTAAAAAACTCCCTTACGTAAATTAGCAAACCCTATATATATATATATATATATATTATATTTATATTTTATATTTAATTATATTTTTAAAGTAAACAAAATATAACAATATATGCATATTTCTATTTTATTTTATCAATTTTATAACAGTTTTTTTAATAATCTTATACTATTTTGTTACAAAAAATTGTATTAAATGATATAATATAAAATATTACATTTAAACATGTTTGTTTTAATCTACTAAAAAATAAGTATTCCATCAATTCAACAAAAATTGTTAAATTTTATCATTGAAGTTGTCAATTACATATATATGGTAATGAATTATTTTTTTCTGATTATTGTTGCTTTTATAATTTCAACTTTCTTAATTCTATTTATAATTATGGGTAAATTTTATAATACAAATTTATCATCTTATTTAATAAATAAAAATAACTTATTTATATCTCATCTTTAATTATATTTTTATTTCTATGTAAAAGTTACAACCATATATAAAATAAGGATTCTAAGCAACAATATTTTATATTTTATATTTTATATAAAATATTAAAATTAGAACAATATTTTTTATTTCTAAGCAAATATTAGAAAAAGATTTTAAATCCTGTATGTTGCTGGGCCTTGAAGTCAAAGAAGGATCTGCAACCACGACTTCAATCGAGATAAAAGCCCAATGTTCGATGTTCCTCTTTCTGTTCAAACCAAAAACCCTAACGCCCTCCTGCCTCCGTTCAATTAGCAATGGTATCATCTTCTTGTTCTTCTTCTTTCCTGCATTTTTTATTTTCTGATTCTATTCACAGTTTGAATTGTTTAATCAATTGCTGAATTTCCTTATTGTGTTTGTGTTGGTGCAAAACGCAGACAGGAGAACCAGTGAACCCCAAAGCTTACCCTTTGGCTGATGCCCAGCTCACAATAACCATACTAGATCTTGTTCAGCAAGCTGCAAACTATAAGCAGCTCAAAAAAGGTGCAAATGAAGGTAACTAGCTAATTGTATTTGCTTAATGTTAACTTTTTTTTTTATTACTCCTCACTGTGTATGATAAATGAATAATGTAATTTTTCTATTGGATTTGCAGCCACCAAGACTCTTAACAGAGGTATCTCTGAGTTTGTTGTAATGGCTGCTGATACTGAGCCCCTTGAGATTCTTCTCCATCTTCCTCTACTTGCTGAAGACAAGGTATTTTATTTTCCTTATATGCAGTAACATACTATTTATTGTTTGATATTGTTTACAATTGCATCTACAATTGTTTGACAACCTTGTTTTTGAGATGTTTCATTTACTGCTAAGGAAGTTTTGAACCTCAATTTGTGTTAGCTTAGCCATTAGCGATCATGAGGCACATCCATAATGATGAATGGTCTGCATATTGTGATATTAGTGAAAGCCAAGTAGTATTGTAAATCTTTCTTGCCAAGTGTGACTAATTGAAAAATACTAGGGTTTTTTTAACCATTCCTGCTGATTTGTTTTAATTGGATGCTGATCTGATTTTTGTGTATTACTCATTTCAATTTTTCAGAACGTTCCCTATGTGTTTGTCCCATCAAAACAAGCACTTGGACGTGCTTGTGGGGTCACTAGGCCAGTGATTTCTTGTTCTGTTACAACCAATGAAGGAAGTCAATTGAAATCTCAAATCCAGCAACTAAAGGTATGCGTATATGCATTTCGTTACTTTCTTAGATTTCCCCTGTGCATACCAAATGTCACTTATATTATTTATTGCCACACACAAATATATATATATATATATGTGTGTATATATATATATATATATATATATATATATATATATATATATATATATATATAGTTTATTGAAATTGGCTTCTGAGTATTTTTATTTTTTTTGGTTTGCAGGATGCTATAGAGAAGCTTTTGATCTAAAAAATTCACAATCCGTATGATGGGCTTCTTGAGTTGTGGCAATTGCTCCTTCTGAGGCTTTGACCGGATGAGCTATGCTATGTTTACCCAATAGGCTTTATGTGTTAACGTAGTTGATTTTCTTCCTATCTTAACAAGTTATTTGCTAATGCTATTTTTGTGATAATTGGTACGAGTGATGTTTTAAATTGATACAATGCAATTTTATGGGCATTCTTATCAGAGAATTTTTATGCATGATTTATTATTTTTAATTCAACAAACTACAATAGAACAAACTAATTATTATATGACAGAATCACAATATTAGACCAAAAGTTAACTATTTTGTTTTAATTAATAGTGTAATAATTTAATTGTGACTTACAAATTTGTCACCTGGTAATGTTTGCAATCTACAGTAATTTTATAGTTATTTGCTTATATTAATATGAAGATTATGAAGTCATTGTTTATTGATTAATTTCATGAATATGTTGGTTGTTCGTGAGACATTGTACATTGTTCTTATCATAGTCTAGTGATTATAAACTAGATATCTTTGTATTTAAAAATTATAGTTTTAAATTTTGAACAATTCCAATTTCAATGCAAACAGTATGATATTTTAAAAAGAGATAAAATAATTTCTGAAACGCATACAAAATGTTATATCACCAATAACCTTATTTAAAACAGAAGAAGTGAATCTTATTCTCTCTCTTTTTTTTTTCAATAGTTGTTAAGTTCTATTAAAGTTAAGTTTAATGTATATGTAAAAAAATATGTATTATGTTTATTTTGATTTATATAAATAAGATATACAAAAATTATATGAACATAAATTTTTGTAAATATAAATAATGTGGTTTTTTTAATCCAATAGGTCTAAAATAATATTATGTAATTAAAATATATTAAATGCTATAATATTTGATAAAAAAAATTACCTGATGTAATTTGATGTATTTTTTTCCCTTTTATTATTGTGACATATCAAATTATTTACTTAGATAAGTAAATTTTAAATTCTCACCTATACTATCATAAGAATGGTTTAGGTATATATATTTATTCTAAATTGATTTAAATACAACAATTTCTCTTATTGTGTTACATATAATATTAATTTGCAAATCATCAAATTATATCATCAGGTGGGCGTGCCGGAGTGGTTATCGGGCATGACTAGAAATCATGTGGGCTCTGCCCGCGCAGGTTCGAATCCTGCCGCTCACGAGATTTGATGTATGTTTTTTTCCTCATGCTTTTTTTTTTCACACAAATGTACATGTTAGCTTTATCATTTTATAAACATTTTCTCATAATTACGATATGATATTTTTGTCTAAAGTTGAATAAAACCTTCCTTTAGATTTCAGAAGGAGTCAATGTATAAGAAACTTTTTGTTTTTTTTTTCTGTTTTTTTAGGTGCTTTGTTTTATGGTTTTTCACACTTGCATTTTTTTTTATCATTTTATAAGAATTTTATCATTTTTATGGTATGATAATTTTCGTTCCAAGAGGAAAATGACATATATTTGGATTTTAGAAGTCAAGTAATAGTCAATTCTTTGTTTTTAATATAACTATCAGAGGCTAGTATGATGCTTGGTTTCTTTTGTTTTAAAAATATTTCATTTATATTGTTGTTGTTTTTTTAGGACTTTTGTAGTAGTTTTTTTATTAACCTACTTTTGTAAGTTAGTTTGAAACTAGATAATAGGTAATATTATTTATAAAATTAAAACAAAAGGTAAAACTATCAAGTTATCTTTTAATACAACTTGTGATTCAAACACAGGTATAAAATAATTTTTTTTATATAAATTTGTGCAATGAATATTTTGTATTCATATTATTAAACTTATAAATGATTATCAAATTCATTCCAAATGTATATATCAATTTATTACAAAATAATATGAATAATAATGGTTGTCTTTACCTAAACTTTTGTGTATTTGAGATGAAAGTAAGAGTTTAAGATAATTAATGGAAAAAGTGAGAATTATAGTATTATCTATAATTGATTTATAATTTATAATTTTTGTATAGGGATGAACAAATGGAATTGTACTGCTAAAAACTATACTGAACTAAAAACTAATTTTTATAACTGAATTGTAAAATAGTTAAGACAAACTGAACTGTAATATACTAATTTGTACGATATAATTTAAATTGTATTAAACTACAATATAAACTGAATTGAACTACTAACTGAATTGTAAATTATACTAAACAACAATATAAACTGAACTAAACTACTAACTGAATTGTAAATTGTACTAAACTATAATATAAACTAAACTACTAACTGAATTGTAAACTGCACTAATTTTTACTACTATACTATTTTTACTTTGTTTAGAGGAAAATACTCTTATTAGAAAGAAAAAAAACACTCACAAATTAATTAGTTTATGTATAAATTTGTTTGTAAAATTTCATCTCATTGATTTTTAAGGTATAAATTACATGTAGTTTATAGAAAAAAAAACTTTTTTTTTATTTTTCTTCCATAAATATTTCTGGATAAAGTTAATGCGGCCCTACCAGTTTAAAAAGTATATGAATAGAATGAAAAATAAAATTAATATATTTAGTACAATTTATATGAACTTCATCGAATGTGTAAAAAGAGAATGTTAACAATCAAATAGCTAAATTTAATTTATTTGAATTAACATATAACAAATTAAATTTAAAGATAAATTAACTCAAAATTTTTCACTTTTGTAACAAAGTAGACCATTTTTTTTAATAAATTTACTTGTAAATTATTACATAAGAGAAAAAATGAAAAAAAAAAACTACAATTATTTTAGGATGAAGTGATTTTTTAACGTAAGAAGCGAAAATTTATTAAGTTCAGTTGTTAAAAACTGAACCATAAAACAATATATTTAAGTTATAGTAAGAATGATTCAGTTCTTTTTAGTATAATATAGTACAATTAACTATAGTACAATATAATTCAATATTTTTTGCCCAACTCTATTCTTGTATCTATTAAGATGGAATGATTTTTACCTTTTTTTAATATATTTTTTTTAGTAAAGGTTTTAATAGTGCATTTAGATGGTTGTTGCCTTTACTAAAATTTCTTTTTTGATGGTATTTATATTAATATTCTGTTATAACTTTGATACTATAACAAATTTTAAAAAAACCTTGTAATAGTTTTATTAAATTGTTTTTAATTCTTATAAAAATATTATACATTAAATCTACGCTTTGAACTTTATTCTGCATTTGAAAAGTTCAAGTATGTCTATTATAGTCATCAACCATAGTAAAAAAATATCTATGACCAAGAACTGAAGGAATGAAAATAGGACTCCATATATCATAGTGTATCATTTCAAAACAACCAATAGACAAAGAACCACTTTTAGGAAAAGAAAATATCTTTTGTTTAGAATAATGACATATATCAAAGGCATTATCAGAAGGTATTTGTACATAAGGGAAGTTTTTAAAATTTGTTCTATAATTTTGTGTAAAGGGTGACCTAGTCTATAATACCACATATTAACATCAACATGTTCATAAGAAAAAAAGTGATTTAGGAATTAAATCTAGGTAAACAATGAGAAAAGATTTCAAATAATAGAGGCCTTTGTAGACATTAACACGTCCAATCATCTTCAAGGTAGTATTATTGACACATCTTAAAGAAAAAAGTTAGGCTGCAGTTTATGTCCCTAGTTAAGCTTTGAATAAATATTAGGTTAAAAGATAAATTAGAAATGTATAAGACACTAAAGATAATAAAATCTTTTGAAAATTGAATGGTTCCTACATGTTGGGCAGTGACAATAGAATTATTTGACAATTTAACAAATATGAGTTTGATTTTCTTAAAAGTGACAGTGTTTTTTCTCATGGGTCACATGATCAGTGACCCTGGTGTCTATAATCTAAGAAAATATACCTTGTTTGTCTTCTGTTGTGTTCAATTGTATTTGACTTATGTTATGTGAAGAATTATTAACTTTCTCTATCATTTTAAATAACTTTTGTATATGTTCTGGAGTAAAGGAATTGAAGGCAACATTAGTGCTTGCCTGTTGGGTGAGTTGTGTTTCTGTAGTGGCAGAATCACTCTTGCAAACGTTGGCGGAGTTTTAGTCACTGTGCCTTCTTTTTTCCTTATTGTTGTTGTTATTCTTCTTGTACCATGGTGGATAACCATGTTTAGAGTAGAATTCATTCACAATGTGGTTCATCTTGTGGCAGTAGGAGCATTGTTTCCCATAATTGAGATTTCTTCTTCTCCTTCTTCCTTGGCCCCGTGATCTAGCATCATGACCCATAAACCTCCAAGTTTGTTCTGATTTCCAATGATTTTGTTTATCAGTAGTGTTGGCCAGATTTTTGGTCTTAGTATTCTATTATTGTTTTTATTGTCTTCCTTATTGCATGATGGGGGAGAAGACACAATTGATCTTGGAAAGATAATCCATCAACAGGATTTGTGTTCTCATAATGTTATAGGTATCATTTAGGTCTTTTAAGAAACAAAAAACATGTTTTATTTCTTTTTATTTGAAAGAGATTTTGGACAAATCACAACTACAAAGAACACTACAAGTACAACATATATAGGTATAAGAAACTCTAATTCTTTCCAAATAATCTTTAAATGAGTAAAGAATTGACTTACGTTCCTTTCTCCTTATTTAATTGACTGAATGTCTTGAAGTTAGTAAAAAATCTTGAAGTAGTCACATTTTGAGAACCTTTCTTTTAGTACATCTCAGAGTTCTTTAACACTTCGACATATGACACTTTTTGCAATTTGTGAAGAAAGTGTTTTGATAATCCAAGATAAAACCATCATGTTGCATCTTTTCCAAACATCAGATAAGGGATCATTTTTTTCAAGTTTTTTGATTTCACCATCTATGAATTTGATCTTTTTCTTACAGAGAAGAGCTTTCCACATGTTTTTGTTTCAAGAAGAATAATTGGTTTCTTTTAGAACCTGAAAGATGAGGATGAAGCCTGAATTTTTCCAATGATGTAAGTAAAAGGGCATAGAAGGATTTACATACTCATCTATGTCCTCCATCATACCAAGAATGAAAGAAAACATGTAAGACACTTTGATTTGTAGAGTTTTGGTATAATAGAGACAAGGCTGAGGGTTGTGGTACAATATAGACAAAGTAGACAATGAACCTACTTTAATACAATATTAGAAATGGTAGGAGAGAAGAAAAGTTACAACAAAAAAGACATTCATGATAACGGAAAAAAGCATGAAAGCAAAGAAAAAAATTCGAAACAGGTTAGAAAATCAAAATACTTTTATTGATTTTGTATATTATTTTCATACATTACAGGAAAAAAGGTAAATTCTATCGTAGACAGATTGTTGGAGTGCAAACAAAGTCCCACATTGAGTAGAAGAAGGATTGGTCAAGGGTTTATAAGAGATCTTTTGACGTGGTACCAAAAACAAATCCGTAATTACTTAACCCAAAGCAGATAATGTCTTACTATGGAGATCTATGTGTGTACCGAATCTCCTCCAACAAGAATTTCCACAAACAACAAAAAGAGATTTTGATAATATAAAATAATACAACGATTTTGATAATACATGCAGACTTCGGAAAAATCATAGTTATTCTTCTATAATTTTCACCTTGAACAAAGTAGAAATTTATATTAAAAAAACAGGCAGTGATTTTGAAATTTCGGAATTTTCAACGTCTTTCAGATTTGAAATGAAACAAATCCAGGTGAGGCTTCTAAAACACAGTATTATTAATGGCACTGTCGGCCATTTTATTATTATTGTTCCTTCAAAGTTCAACTAAAAGCCACCGCCAATCCCTTTTTTTCTTTGTCTCTACCATTTTATTAACTTTAAACAAAACCACCTCAATCATTCTTTCAACTTGCTTTATATTTCGACCAACCAAAATAAATCCGCTTCCTGTTTCTTCAGGTTCGTGAATCTAAAACTGTAATTTTTTTATTAAAAATATTATTATGTTATTTCAAAGTAATTTAAATTCATTTCTTTTTCTCTTTATCGTAAGTTGAGGTCTATTGTTTAAGGTGGGACGTTGGTTTTTCATTTTGAGAGAAAAGTCAACAAATTATTGCTCAACTTTTACCAATAATGGATTACGATATTACACGTCACTTAAATAATGCATTACCTACCACGTGTCTTCAAAATTATATATTAAATAAATAAATACTACCATGTGTCTAAATAAAATTTATATTGCTTTATTTCAAAAAAATAATTACTTTTCACACTTCAATTGTCACGAGCCACGCATTTTAGTGGCAGAGATGGCTTCGATATTGGATAGTGTGTTAATTGATATGTTGGTGTAGTATAACCAAATGAAAAGTTAACTCTAATTTAAATAAATTTATTTTTCACAATTCAAAATTACACATAGTAAAAACATGTTGGAGGTTTTAGCATAAGCTGTCAAATATAGGTTCAACATGAAGTCATGAACTAGTAGTGTGATTATGACAATAACAAAACTTCTAATTATAACTTTTTTGTGCATTAATTCACAACATAAAATATATTTTAATACAGAATATTTTAGGACCTTAGTAAACTTTCCCAACCTATAATTTAAAACTGATATTAGGGAAGAGTTTAAATTTAATTTATTTTTTAAACAATTTAGTTATTATATGTTTCATTTCAATTTGAATCATTTTAGTAATTTTTACAATTATTGTTAAAGTATAATTGACTATATCATACTTGATTTAATATATCAATTTCCATTAGTTTTTCATTATATAATATTTTTGTCTATTTAATTTTATACTTACAAGTTACATCATATCTCAATTCATCGGTAATTATTGATACAAACAGTTGAATTATACTTTAAAGTGATTATCTATCCAATTTATACAATCATTAAAGAAATTATACGGAACAATGTACAATTAATTTTTTATTCATTAATATTCAAAGAAAGATTATAATGTATAGAAGAAAAACAAATAAAAAAAATATGTTTCTTATATTAGTACTTATATTTGGATCAAAGCGATTTTACTAAATGAATTTTAAACTTCTCGGGTAGATTTAATTAATTGAATTACATATTTTTTGAGACTCTCTAAATTTGAATTTATATCTCAATATTTTATCTCAGGTAAATATTCATATATGAACACTCTCAATAATTCCACTTAAATAATTATTTATCCCCATCATAGCAATAATATATGATGATGTACAATTCATGTTATTAATTTGCTAATACTCCAAAAATAACATTGAAAAAGATACTTGCAAAATACATACAAAACTTATGCTTTATATCATTTGTACTCAGATGAGAGTCATTTTCGCCAGCAAATTGTTCACTCGTTCAGTAAATCTAATTATTATAATTACCCATTTACTCTTAGATTGAAATTCATTAAATGAAATCAATCTTTATTGATCAAAATTAATTAATTAAATTCTAAGTTATTCTCAAAGTTGAGAATCGTTGTACCAAACTAACTATCACTAAAAAAGAAAGAAAATCTCAAATTATTCAAAATCTAAAGTAATAACTTCAATTGTCCAATTTTTTCAATTCTAATCGTTACGACCTAAAATGATAATAAAAACCACATTTACGTCTTGCAATCAAAATTTAGCTTAATTTCGTAAAAAAAAAAAAAACACTAGAATAGAATCTACACTAAAACATATAACTTCAAAACAAACTCATCAATCTCTAGCACAAATCAAGTAAATCGTTATTTATCTACTTTTTAGATGTTCTGTCAATTTTAAAACATCAAAATACAGCTAATACAAATATATATTTTATTAAAGATAGGTTATAATAAGAAGTGACAACTCTAAACTTTCAAATCCATGTAACTTTATATACTAATTACCCGTAATTAACAAGTTATCTTTATTAGTAGTCAATTGTCTTTCAAGCTAAAAAGTTGTCCTAAGATAGAAAAATATATGAAATAATTCTCAGAATTTTAATGATCCATAAAACATTTAAAACATGATAATTTTTTAATGCTAAACCAAAACATCCACAAATTTGATAGCGGGTCTTACAAATGTCATCAAATATTTCATCTTATGATTAATTAGTTTGTTATTTAATATACTTAACATGATTTTACTATTACATTTTAATTTAGAAGATAAAAAATAAAGAGTAAATATTGAATACAAAAATAGAATTATAAATTAAAAATCTAAAAATTTAATCAAAATCAAATCGTATAGATTGGTTTGATTTGATTTTTCCTTTAAATCGAACGACCTTCAATTTCGTATACTATTTATATTTAATTTGATGTATTTAAAAAAAAAAATAATCAAATCGCATTGCGAATATTTCTAAAATTAGTAGTTGAGAATATTTAATATTTAAAAATATATATTTAGTTAATATATTAAATTAAATTATGTTATATTATTAATATTATTTAATAATTTTAGTTGAACTCAAATATAACATAAAATTGGTGAATATGTAAGAGATTGAGTTCTTTCAAATTTGGTATGAAGTGCTACATACTCAATTCATAAGATTTTAAATTAAATTTGATTTAATAAGATATTTAATTTAATATGTTAAAATTGAATGGATGAGTTCTGAGTAATTTTTTATAAGATATTTATACGTAAGTATTAATATATCTTATATTTAATTTAGTTTTTATATCATTTATTAATTGATATAACTTTTTTTTAATCAATTTTTTTCTCGTTAAATTTAATTTACATATAAATCAAAATAAATAAATTATAAAAATTGTTTTATTTTATGTAAAATTTTAAAAAAAGTACTATTTATTTTTTAAAATTGAATTAAGTAGAGAAATTAAGTAAAAGATATATAATATATTAATAGTTTAGTTTAAATTTCATGTTAACACTAACCTTTTATTCTTAATAATTAAATTTATAAATAAATAACAAAGAAAAATATTTTTTTTATTTTTTTTAAAATATTGAAATTTAAAAATTATAATAAGAACTTTTCATGTACATTTTTAAGGACTCCTCATTAGTGGGAATAAAATATTGTTGTATTATACTAATGATGGGCAATTAGTGCACACTTCACCAGTTATCACCTAAATGGTAATGACTTGCAACAAATGATATTTAATTGAGCAATGTTAAGTAATATTTTTCTTTAAAGTAATCTTTATAAGAAATATTAAATGAAATAAACACTTTTAACATTCTAAAAATAAAAAAAAAATATTTAATACTTTTATAGCTTTCAAAACAAGTAAAATTCTTTGATTCCTACCTATTTTTCTTCCTCTCTGTCGTACCTATTTTCCTTTTTTCTTTTTCACCTTATCAACACTTTGATTTTCATTTTTTTTTTGGTTTTAAAAATACGAATTTTTTTACTTTCGAGAACAATATCCAAAAGGATAATAGAAAATATTTTTGAATAGAAGGAACTAAGCTCCTTTTACGGAGTGAAGTTGCAGGTTTTTTGGCACATCCTCAGTTACACATGTTCTGCATTATCATCAGTTGTTTCCGCATTAATCACATCAGAAAACAATTTCTTTACTTCCCACTAATCAGAAGCTAATCAAAACATCGAACACTGTGGCCCTCATTGATTGGAAGTTGTAAGCCTTTTCAAAATCACAGCTTGGGATGTGAAAACGCAAAACCATTGATATTGTTTACACCTGACAGTAGTTGCATAAAAGAGCTATTTAATCAATCAATCCTCGTTCGTATCATCCTCAAAATTTGTCAGCTTCTGGGTTTGGTTACAACACTTTCCTGCCACTTATGCCTTTTTTGGTTTTATGATAATAGTATCCAAGCATATTCCAACCTGAAGTGATTGGAAAAAAATGTTGTCCATTACAGCAATAAATGCAGGCATGTTGGACAATAAAGATTTGAAGGGATATGCTCTTGCAGTTTTTTTATGGAAATTCTGAAATGGTGCTTTTATTTTTGTTGCGTCAAAAGAAGAAGATAAATAAAACAGAAAAGTTGTTGAAAATCATGAGGATTGAACATTTAATAGGAAAACGGAGAGTCTGATGGAATAGAAGAATCACTTTATTAAACGGGTTTGATAATTAAGAAGAAAAAGGTGAATCTTTTCTGTAATATCATAGTCCTTAACAAACTTGGGAAAAGTTAAAGCCATTCTTTTAATAATCAGCACTTAAATGTTTACATGTTCTGAAAAAAAATGAATGAATAGATTACTGAAAAGAACAGAAGAAAAGAGTGAAAATAGATAATGAACTGTTTGACCTGGCAACGATCTTAGCTGTAGGAAATAGAGGTTGGGAATTATGAGTTTGAAACCTAGGAGACAGAGTACTCTGCATATTGAATTATGTGAAAACACAATGATAGACAGAACCCACAAGAACAGGAGTGGCTTAGTTGGCAAATAAGGTCACAAGTGGGTGGACTTTACCTGTAGTGGCGGATTTAAGAACATACTGGAAAGTGGCGCCAAGAGAAAGAGAGTCTTGCAAAAGAGGGAGAACCCACATAATAGGAAACAAAATTTAAAAAAAAAAAACAAAAATTAAAATAAAGTCGTTAGTAAGAGAATAATAATAAAAATAATCCATACTGCGATATGCAAGGTCGTGAATCATGATATGCCATGATAAGAAATGCTATGAAGTGGTTGGGATTGCGTGATAAAAGTAATGAACAAGATTGATAGCAAGAATACCTAAATTAATGACTGATAAATAAACTTGTATGAGAAATAATGATATTAATTCAAAATATTAAAAGATGATAAACTTTCAGTTACTTTTTAATAGACACATTCCCGTTGTGAAAAATTCAAACATATCAATAAATAAAAAATAAAATATTAAATAATATATGAGAAAACAGTTGTTATTTAATGTTTCATGTTAGAAATGGTGGCAGCCAGGTCTTGTATATATAAGAAGAATTTAAAGCTAATCTTCCTGGTTTGAGTAAAAACAATTTAAAGAGTGTGTTGCATTTTTGGTGATGACACATGGTTTAGTGGTGGATCCACGAAGAGATTGCGTGTTTGATTGGCCACTCTGGAAATGATACAGTGGATTGCGATTTTTCCATGTTGCATGTTGGTCTAATGGTTGGACGGCAAGGGCAGAATTATGTTGGTACGTGTGGTAGTGGCTTGCACGTGAAACATCGGTCACATGGCTATGGGTGATGTTCATTCTTTAGCTAAGGTCGATGTTCCGCATGCAACGGTTTTAGAGGTTTTAGAGATAGGAATGATTCTTTCTTTCTTTGTCAACTTTGAGGACCCACCCAGTATCAATTATTTGAGTCAACACTCATTTTCATATTGTTTAACTCATTGAGTATTTGAATACACAAAGCTACACCGCTTTTGCGTATTATATCGATCTCTTTCTCAATCCCCAGTATTATGATTGAGACAGAGAAAATCAGATGATAATCAAATGATAATTTTCCAACCCCCGTGGCACCAAGCGAACAAAGTGGTTGTTAGAAGAGTGGAAGTTCATTAACCAAAGCAACATATATATCATGGGTGGGTAAGACAACATAACAACTGACGGCAAAACTCATTTACATGAATGAACACGTGTGACAGTTTTACGAGAACACTGTGTTTAGCAGAAAACAAGGGTTGGTGATGATGATTAATATGAATTGTTTTGATGTATCCAAGGTGTCCTCCAGCGGAACTGGGGTGGATGTTTGAAGGATAAGTGTATTTGGAGTGAACCTATGTCTCACTTCTTTCAACACCGTAAAAATTTTATATCTCTTTTTAACATTAACGTGGACTTAAATTCAAAACATTTTAAGACTGATACTGATTAACTCACTTATATCACGTATCAAGTCCTACGGTATTTAATGTAAGAAAACATTCAGAAAGTCTCATAGATTATGTTTGAAAAAAACCTGTTGAAAAAAATAATTGAAAGTTAGTTGATAGTTAAAAACCATTAATTTAACTTATTAAATACTAAATTATAAATGCTTATTAAGATCAACCAACAGTTTTGATATTTTTTTTTTGTTGCTTTATTTTAATGGGTACTGGATAAATTTAGTATTAATGACTCATAACTAAACTCTTAAAGAATTATAACACTAGGGTCAATCTAATAGAATGAGTTTTGTAAATTCAAAATAACTTAAGAATTTACTTAAAAGATTCCTTATTCGACTCTTAAGAAAAACTGTAGATGTAGATGAATAGGATTTTATATTTTATTTGAATTTTAATGTTTATCATGATAGTTAATAATTATTTTTTAAAAGACTACTCAGATCTGAGATCCATCACTGTTGATAGGGATAAATTACTATATATACAGATCTGAAATTAATCCGGGCATTTCAGAATTTTTTCCAAATAAAACACTGCAACTTCACAAGTCCTACTAGAAAGTCAGTAGGCAGAACCCTGAAAATGTTAATCCAAAAGAAGGAGTTGGTGGGGTGCAGGAGAAAAAGAACTCGAGACAGTGTATATGCTTGTCAATTTACAAACGTTTATCATTCATAGTAGTAATTTGCGTCCTGTAGGAAAATTGACGGTTGGTAAGATCTGCTGTTTAAGTTAAAGTCACAATGATTAATGCAAATTAAACACATCATTTCATCATAAGGTTTTATTTTCAATTCATTCACACCTTCTGCGGCTATCTGCATATTCTGTCCATATCTTCCTACACACAAAAACCAAAGGCAGAGAGAGATCCTTTTCAAATGTGGGGTACCAAAACCACTTCCAAGAGTTGGCCAAGGTGGAGTGGCTCACAGCCTTCATAAACTCAAATCAATGTATTGAACCATAAAAAAAGAAAGAAAATATATTGAAATATTATATATGGTTGCATGTTCTAGATTCCACATGATGTTCCCCCAATTCTTCCTGGTCAATCAACATTGTTACCTTCATATTTACCTGAGGATAACATTCTTAATAAATATCTTATCAGTCTGGCTAGCCTTAAACTTTCCACTAATTGCCTCAAACCTAATCCTTCTTAACTTTATGAAAAAAACCAAGCAATGATCTGTCTCAAATGAATAGTGGCAGAACGTCGCTTTTAGATTCTCATTGGTATTTGCTGACTCCACCTTGCCTATAAATGGGGAAACTCTCACCCCAAACCTACTTGTGAGTTGAGCTTTAGAAGAGCAAAGCTTCCCACCTTTCTACCACTTTAAGTCTTTTCTAGTTTCTTCCTATAAGCTTCAGAAAAAATGGTCAGTGCTCTTTGAGATCTGTTGCCTGAAATGCTATATGCTTTTTTAAAAAAATATTTTTATTTTATTTCAGGAGGAAAAAATGAGTTTGATTGTTGCTGGAGCTGTGGATTATAAAGGCTTCCCTGCAGACAGATCCAAAACTGGGGGTTGGATACCTGCAGCTCTTATTTTAGGTTTGTAGAGATAGCCTTATCTCCATTACTCCTCTTCATCTCATGTACCTGATAACTATGGAACTCAATTTTTGGATGCTCACGTTTTCAAACCTTTTCTTTTGTTTTATTGTCACAAGTTGGAAATTCGCATATAAGTTAATAGGGTGATTCATTTAAAAGCTTATTTAACATAATTTATAATTAGTTTGAACTTGAACGGATTTAAATATTTAAAATATTATCTTCATTCACTTTTTTTTTTCTTCGTTTCATTACACATCATTTTCATTTGTTACATCCATCACTTTCTCTGTTTTTATTTTATTTTCTCTCCACCTTCCCAACAAAAATGGGATATATACTCTCAGCATTTTCCTTGTCTTTCAACAAAAAGATTCTCACTTACGGAAATCTTTCAGCATATACAAATTTGAAATATACATCCCAAAAGTGATGTAGATATTTTGTTATCCCGGTTTAATATTACAAAACATTTCCCCAAAAAGATTAAGACATTATAAGTAAAGTCTTTTACATGGGTGTTATTGTTTCCAATTCCAACACGCCTCCTCGTAGCCTGAAGGAGATAAGGCTCCTAAAAAGTTTTATGGTGTTACCATAGCATAAATGATTTTACAGATTAACCTTCCGTAACACTGGAATTTTTATATCTCATGCTTTTAGGGGTAATGATTGAGAATATGTCACCTTCTGTTTGGCCTCTAAGGAAAAAAAAAAAAAGCATATTATTTTATACCATCTTTATGATGGGAATGAATCCATCAATATTCCATTCGTCTCCTCCTTTTCACTCTACTTTCTAAAAGTTGACCATACTTTATTCATTCATATTCGGCTTTCACAATAGATTAGGTGTCACTTTTCACTTACAGCCTCTACTTACGAACACAGCTATTTTACTTTTTATTTTATGACACATGCTTTAAACGCTTGCTTCTCTGCAACCTTTTCTGATTAAGCCAATAATAACTTCCACATAATAAATGATTAAGTTACAACAGTAGAAGTTAATTCTAAATATTCTTTCAGGGATTGAAATCGTGGAGAGGCTCTCCACCATGGGAATTGCAGTAAACTTGGTAACTTACATGATCTCAGTCATGCATCTGCCAAGCTCAACTGCGGCCAATACTGTTACGGACTTCATGGGGACATCGTTTCTCTTGTGTTTGCTGGGAGGTTTTCTGGCAGATTCCTTCCTTGGCAGATACAAGACAATTGGAATCTTTGCTGCAATACAGACACTGGTTAGTTACATTAATTACTAGTCACTACTTCTCTCATAAAAGTCAAATCTTAATGACACATGTACACTCATTTATATAAAGTGGAAAGCTTTGGCTTTATGTATATGTTCTCCCTAGTTTAACTTTGAGGGAATGGTTATTTCAGGGAACAGCTACATTAGCAATCTCAACAAAACTTCCACAGCTACGTCCACCATCTTGCCATGCTAACAGTGACAGTTGCAAACAAGCCAACGGATTCCAAATGGGCATCTTATACTTGTCCCTGTACCTTATAGCACTAGGAACTGGTGGCCTAAAATCTAGTGTTTCAGGATTTGGCTCTGACCAATTTGATGAGAAAGATGAGAAGGAGAAATCCCAAATGGCATATTTCTTCAACAGGTTTTTCTTCTTCATTAGTTTTGGAACTCTGGCAGCCGTCACAGTACTCGTCTACTTGCAAGATGAAGTGAGTCGCAGTGTGGCGTATGGAATATGTTCAGTTTCTATGATCGTAGCCATTATGGTGTTCATGTCAGGAACTAAAAGATACAGATACAAAAAGAGTTTGGGAAGCCCCATTGTCCAAATTTTCCAAGTTATTGTTGCATCAATAAAGAAAAGGAAGATGCAACTCCCATACAATGTTGATTCTTTGTATGAAGACACTCCTGAAGCCTCAAGAATAGAGCACACCGACCAGTTCCGGTAATTAAGCTTATTATCTTTGCCTACCCTTGTGGGAGCTAGCCAATTCTTTACAGGCCTTTAATTAACTTGTGAGGTCTAGATAATTTCCTTATACTCTTCTTTCTTTGATGTTTTTAATTATGCAGTTTCTTGGAGAAAGCAGCCATTGTGACAGAAGGTGACTTTGAGACAAATGCATCTGGTTCAGCACCAAACCCATGGAAACTATGCTCGCTAACAAGGGTAGAGGAGGTGAAAATGATGGTGAGACTTTTGCCGGTGTGGGCGACAACCATCATATTTTGGACCACTTACGCACAGATGATAACCTTTTCAGTTGAGCAAGCCTCCACCATGGAAAGAAATATGGGGAGTTTCCAAATCCCTGCAGGCTCTCTCACAGTGTTTTTTGTGGCTGCAATACTAATCACTCTAGCTGTTTATGACCGAATCATCATGCCCCTTTGGAAAAAGTGGAGAGGCAAACCAGGTATACAAGACGGGATACACATTATTAGATTCAGTTACTTAAAAAGTACTACATTAAATACAAGGGCTTGCCCTAAGTAAACCTTCTCCCCAGATTCCTTAATTATTGACATTATAAAATAATGATGGTATTATAACATAATATGAAATTCTGTTGTCATGTTAATCATGATATTATTATATACATTGCACTAGCAGAAAGGTGCATGTGAAGCCCATTGAAACAACTTATTTAGAAAAATATCGTTTTTCTTCCATTTTGTCCCAGGTTTCACCGACCTACAAAGGATTGCGATTGGACTGGTATTTTCCGTTTTTGGAATGGCGGTTGCTTCTGTGTGCGAGAGGAAACGGTTATCAGTGGCAAAAAGTGTAGGTGGGAACCATGCAACACTTCCTATAAGCGTTTTCCTTCTGATCCCACAGTTCTTCTTGGTGGGTTCTGGGGAAGCATTCATATACACGGGCCAGCTTGATTTCTTCATAACACGGTCTCCCAAAGGAATGAAAACCATGAGCACGGGTCTCTTTCTCACAACTTTGTCTCTGGGTTTCTTCGTGAGCAGTTTCCTTGTGTCAGTTGTGAAGAAAGTTACTGGGACAAGAGATGGTCAGGGGTGGCTTGCAGACAACATAAACAAGGGCAGGCTTGACTTGTTCTATGGACTGCTCACTATACTCAGTTTGATTAATTTTATAGCATTTGCAGTTTGTGCAGTTTGGTTCAAGCCTAAGAAACCTAAACAAGCAGGCATGCAAATGGGAGCAATTAATGCTGAGGAAAAGTGCTGAAGAATAGCTTTTAGGATTTGGTATTATAGGCATTGCTGTTATCATAGTTTTGTGGAATTGTAGATATCCTGTTAAATGCATGCATCCGAAGAATGGGCTGATTTTGGGTTTTTCATCGTCACACCATACAAATAATAATGTTTGGGTTGGGTTCTTAGTATGTATAAGCATGTAACATAGTTTCTTCTTTCAACTCCCTGTTTACACTTTTTATCTACCAGGCTTCTTGTCAACAGTAATATAATTGGTTGACCTTTTTTTGGCTATGTATAATTTAATTGAAATTATAGACATCTCTACTTAATTTAATAATTAATTATAGACAAATAATGTTTTGTCACCCCTGAAAAAATACTCTCACTTGACAACTAATAATACAATAATGTATGGTAGAATTTTAGGTTGAAAAATAAAATAAATATAATTAAATATTATTATTTTGAATTGTTAGATGTATATATATATATATATATATTTTATTCGGTAGTGTAAACATATCACTACTCTTAATTATATTATCATATATAATTGCTTAATTATATTATCATAATTGGTATATTACTCGAGAGATAATGAACAATTGACTTATGGTAAAATTAGAAAGAAGAGGGTGAGAGAAGTAGTGAGTTTAATTTCTTATCCCACTAACACTTAAAGAGTTACAAGGTTCACTTGGTAATACTAACATTATTTGAACAAATATCCATAGTTTAAGTCATATGATGCCATATTTTCATAAAATTAAGCTTTCACGTTTTCTTTCCAAAAATAAACTCCACGTAAATACATAAAAAGGCCATTTAATTACAACAATATGTATAATATGTTAAAGGATCCAAAATATTATGTGGATTCCAATTTATAACATGTTATCTTGACATATATGATAAATATTAACATATCTAATTATATCTCATCCAAACATATCTTCACATATCTAAATCAATATTTCACATCTTCTTTAAAAGTCATCCAAAGAGGGAAAAAAAAGTGATAAAATCTTTTCAAGATAATTCACCACTTATTCGGATTAGCTAGAATTGGTCATTACCTTATTAACTCCATGTCATTATGCTCTAACAATAAAACAAAATATATGTTATCATCTAAAATGAAATGAGATGACAAGAATTAAAATTGGTAAGAATGGATTTTTATAGAAACACCTATTTATAAACTTTTTATCTTTTATTTATTTGAAATTTATTTTTAATAAACATAAGGTCTTGCAAGGATTGAAATTTATGGTTTACTGTAAGTAAATAAGAAAATATTATACTTTAAAGAATTAAAACAAAAACAAATCTAAATTTATAAATGGAAGTATATAAGTGTAATCAAGCATAACTCATTCATAAATGATAATACTACAACTTAAAGCTATAAATTTATCAATACAATCAATTTCAATTAAAAAGGATTAATATATTAGTAGTAATGAATTTGAGTATTCAATTGTATAAACACAAAATTAATTACACAAAACAAAAAATAATTAAAAAAAATTAGGTGAATTGCGATGTGGTTGTCCCTTGGTTTCTTTTTATTAGAGAGTGTGATATAAACCCACATGACCCACCACTTTTCCCCAAGTTCATAGTCGGCTCTTGCATAAATTTCTCATTTGTGGTGTTGCTTCGTTTCTATCTTCCAAAGTCTTAATAATTAAATTCCAAATATTCCACACCATTAACTGAAAGCGAAAATGTTATAATTCTTTTTTAAGAAAAGGACAACTATAATATTAAAAAACTACAGAAGGTATATATAAGAAAATTAAAAATGAAGCAATTATTTTATAGGCATAATTTTTTTTAGTTTTATATAATAATTATTTTATAAAAAAATATTTATTACCTTCTTTCCTTTTCATTTATAAATTTAATAGTATAAAATTATTAAATAAAACATTATAAAATGGATAAAGCAAAACAAATAGCTAAAAACATATATAATATTAATAGAGTTAATCAAAATAATAACCATAATAATAATATACATATACATATCAAACTGTAAGCAAAAAATAAACTCCGCCTAAGAAACTACTTTGTCTTCCTTTCATTATGAGAATATCGTCATCTAACTCTTCATTTGTTTACACTGTAAAGTGATCATCGCAAAAGGGATAAACAAAACACACAAGAAATACAAAATACACAAAACATGATCAATTTGTGTACAAAAGAGTTATCCTAAAACAATTAAATCATATATCAAATACAAACTAATCATGGTTAAAATACAATAAATTACATATATGCACATAAGCAATTGATATTAAACTCAATTATCTGGATGCATACCATTGACATTAAATTCATTAGAGGTGTACACTTGTGGTGAACTCTGTGTTCTACAGAGCCACACAGCCAACGAGATTATCACTTTACTACACACAAAGTTAATCCCTTTCACGCCTAAGACCAAACATTGACTATGACCTCATATAACTTCCTTCACATAAATCATTATACTTTATTTTAGTATGAATGATTATTAAAGTATCAAGATAGGATACCACCTTACTGAATCTCATACATCAATACATACATTAAAGTTACTACCACAAATAATTTCCTCCTTGTACATGTTCACAACAACATTTTCACCTCACTTAAAACAATCAAAATCATAAAAATACATAAGGTCGATTCATCTTTATGATTTTTATAAACAATGTTATTGAATACTAACATTATTTTAATACTACTAATGAGAATTTTTAAAGAAATATATAAATTAAAAATATTTACACCACCAATAATTCATGATACTACCTTTAATAAAAAAATAAAATAAAATAAAGTAGCTATGAATTTTTATTTTTATTTGTTGCTCAATTTTTTTGTTCTTAATTATTTAATATATTGGTAGTTCAATTTTTAACAATATATATATATATATATATATATATATATATATATAATGTTATTCAAGATAAATATTATAAAATATAAAAAGAACAATGTAATTTAATTTTGTTTGTTCTTTCTACTATAAATTGTGGTATATTTATTTTGCATCGATTTTACGTAAGTTTTTTTATAATTTAAAGAATCAACACAACATGATATATGTATAACATATATTAGTATACAATGCCTTGTCATTGAAGAGAATCACACCAAATCAAACTACATCATTTTTATTCAATATTAAAAAATCGTCAAATGTAGATCAATATTGAAAGTAATTTATTTAAAACTAATATTTGATCTATTCCAAACTCTTTTTGTATATAAACCTGAATTTCATGACACTATGACAGTTGTTTTGAATGACAGTATATTGTTGAATTTTGTTTCCCTAAAAATATAATAATATTACGTGGTTAGCCAGAAGCAATTTTTGAGAATATACCAATCTATTCATTAATAGAAATATCCTAACAGAGGTTGTTTATAAATCACTGATTATTAACGTAAACCTTATCTGGTATGTTTTATCTGGAATCTTTTTTTCCTTTTCGTCATGTCAACAGAGAAACGGATATGCATTTCACAATATTATGATTGGCCTTTCCTCTGTCAACTTTAATCTAATTCAACTGTTGTACAGTCTAAAATATAGGATTTGACATTTGCGGATTCCAAGGAATTGAGTTGTTCATTAATTACTCAAAAGTCGAATTGAAAAAGAACATATTTTTAGGGGTTAGAATTTAAAACATGCTTAAACAAGGGATGGTCTCAAGTTTCTTACTAGTCTTAAGTCTTAACCCACATTTCCATTATTGGACGCAAATTCATTTTCAGCCATTTCTTTCGCATCTCTCCTGCATCATTCCTATCACTGTCAATATAATCATATTATTCCGATTAGATAAATTTGTTTACATAACTTAAAAATCGAGACTAAAAATACTTTAAATATATTTTTATTTTTTAACACTTTGAAACAATTTTTTTATTGATAAAACTATGACATCAAACTTTAAATACAGTTATATATACTCACAATTTTATCTTAATAAACTCCAAGTCATAACACTTTCCTTAAGCGATTTTAGTCTACGCTGATTTATGCTAGATCAATATAAAAAAATTATATCAAATTAATGGACTTTAATGAAACATGTCATTAAAAAGTAATAAGACAGAAAAACCATATTTAATCTCAAACTCATTTCTTCACTAGGAAGCATATGAAATTTACCCGAAAAAAAAAACTTGATAAAAAAACTTGTTTTATGTCTAAAAGGGTACAATCGTAAAAGTTAATTCTAATCATACTGGACTTCAGTAACAAAGATGTTGGGAGAAATGTCTACTGTCTATCATCAAATTTGAAACACACTTGAATGTGCGCACTTTTTCAAGTGGGACCTGTACCTTCTCATTATTTTAATTTATTTCAAAAATATTTATATCTCTCCAATATTTTCTTTTATTCCAAAAATGTCCTACACCTCTCCACTATTCTTAACCATTTTTCTCTATCTCTCTACATTAATGGAGCATTTACATGCCTTATTGATGAAGCATTTACATGACTTAAATTTCAACTTGTAATATATTTTCTTAAATAAGTTTGATTCAATCTTATTTTTGTTGTTTAATATATTTTTTTCTTTTCAAATTACTTAATAAATGGTAAAATTTTGTTCTAAATTTTACCATTTATTAAATAATTTGAAAAGAAAAAAATATATTCCAACAACAAAAATAAGATTGAATCAAACTTATTTAAGAAAGTATATCACAAAGTTCAAATTTGAGTCATGTAAATGCTCCATTAATGAGCCATGTAAATGCTCCATTAATGGAGAGAGAGAAAGAGAAAAATTGTTAAGAATAGTGGAAAAGTATAGGATATTTTTGGAATAAAAAAAAATAGTAAAGAGATATAAAATATTTTTCAAATAAATTAAAATAGTGGGGAGATACAAGTCCCAGTTGGGAGGTGGTGGGCACAACACCCCGTTTGAACCGAGAAGAGAGCCCACTTGAAAGACTAACAACAGATAATGGGTTACTTCGTCCTGCACCTCCCTTTCTTCTTTTTACACCATCATAAAATATTTAATCCCATTTTAGTCCTGCACCAATCACATTTATGCACCTCCATCTTTATCTTGTTCCCCGATCCCTTCTCCCATCCACACTGTTGCACTTCCATCTTCGTCTTCTTCACATCCATCTTTGCACAATTTTTCATTGCCTGAGGTGATATTGGGGGATGATTTCACTAAAAGGTTCAAAACACGTCATTTTTTTAATAACCGAATTTCGAAATCATGCAAGAACGACTGGATTTAGAGATCCGATTGTGTATAATGTATGAACCAGATTCTAAAATCCGGTTAAGCGTGTAATGTGTGAATCGATTTTTTTTATTTTTTTTTCATGAGATTTCAAATTGGATGAGTGGTTGAACCTTGAATTTGGAATAAAAGCGCGTTTATGACTTTTGAACCAAACGAAGCCTTATTTGTGCCAAACAAAAAAAATTAGTGAGCAGCCTGCCTACACCTTTTTTTAATCCCTGTTTTGTTGTAAGAAGTTTGGTGCCTTCTTTGGCTGCTCATTGAAACATTCAAGGTGTTTTTTAATTCACTGTTCCATTATTCAATATGGATTCTATCATTATCATTCATTTGTCTTTTTCTCCTTAACAATCGTTTATTCTTGATTAAATGCCTCTTTTGGTCCCAGTTTTGGTTACGAATATTCGAAATGGTCTCTATTTTATTTTTTGGTTCAATGTGGTCCTAAAGAACATAATTTATTTTCAATTTAATCTTTGTTTGTGGTTCACGGAATTTGTAAAAAGGACTAAATTGAACACAAATTAAGTTCTTTAGGACTATATTGAACAGAAAAAGGACTAAATTGAACACAATTACATTCTTTAGGACTACATTCATAACCAAAACTAGGACAAAAAAAAAGTATTTAACCTTTATTCTTTTAACCATTAACAAGATCAAACAAACTTTTATATTGAATTCTTTGTTTCTCTTTTTTAAATCATAACATTTTTAAATTAATTACTTTTATTTATTTTTTTACATTTTCTTAAAATCAATCACTTTTTGTAATAATAATGAAAAAAATCCGATAAATTATATAAATATAATGATATTAATGGGATTAGAATACATATACATCAATATCTATTATTTCATAATGACTCATCAAAGAATAAAAAAATTAGATTTACCTAGTGAATAAAATATAATTAAAAAAAATTGATTAAGATTAAATTTGATCAATATAAAAAAAATATTATTTTAAAATAGATTCTTAGAAGTGATTCTAATAAATTGTTTTTATTAATAAATAAATATACTCACAAATTCAAATATTTCATGTTTTCAAGCCATTATTTTAATTTTTCAAATAATATTTCTAAAACTTATTTTAAATTATATAAATTTTCTTATTTCAGTAAAACTTATTTAGTTTTTTTTTTCAAAATTAAACTTACCAAGTCAAAATTTGAAAAAGTGTTCATATGACCAAGGGAAGAAAGGGTAATGTACCTAATTATAAAAAAAAAAATATGCATGGATATAGATTTAAAATTTATTTTGATGAGTAGACTTTTTGTACCATTTCAAAATATATATACGTGATAACTTATACTTTAGAATTGAGTGTTTCTAAAATACACATAAAAATATAAAAAGAAATCAGAATAAAATATAAACAATACTTTTAGTTTAAGAAAGACCATATGAACAAAGTAAAGATAATGTTTGTCTTTTTTCTGTTGTTGTTTGGAATGAATCCACATAGACTCATGGTTGTGATTTCTTGTTTTTATAAAACTTGTCAACTCATGATTTTTGTTTTGGTTGAGCTTGAATATCTGCAACACCGATCATATTTTAAATCATAAGTTCATGCTAAAGTTAATATGTGTCGAAATATGCGAATTGGATTTGTGAATGACGAGGTCCTCATAATTTGTTTATTAGAGAAGAGGTACACCAAGATTTTTTCTAACTTACATATGCCAATCCATGTATGCATAAATTAGTGAGTGATTTAGTATCTTTTCGTTATGTCACTCTATTTTATTAATTTTTATTTTTTTTTGGTAATTATTAACCATCCATTTTTTTTAAATAAATAAATTTAGGTCAAAAGTTTTATCATGTATTTTTTAAAAGTGTTATTATTTAAAAAACTTAAAATATATATTTGCCAACGTTGTTAACTTAGTTTATAAAGTTGGTTCTCTAATATTAGAAAATTAGTATTCAAATAAAATTTAAGTTAAATTATTAATATATCTGGCTTCTTTAATTAAAATTTTCCATTTAAATTAACTTTATTATAAAAATGATAGAGTTTTCCATTTTCCATTGTTAACTTACTCTTCAATGAATTAGAACAAAAATTTTAGTTTAAAAATGATAAGCCAATAGTTAAACTAGAGTTATCTTGGATAAGTTGGTGATTAATCCGAGTAACCTATTTTGTCATAAATAACACTTGAAATCAATAAATACACCTAAATAATAGAGTAATTTAGTGATGATAATCCCTTGAAATGTTAAAATTTCCCTTTTAAATAAAAGTTTAAGTGAAGCATTAGTGTCAGTTAATATAATTAGATTAGACACAATTTTGTAAGGAGCAGACCTTTATGAAAAAAAAAGAAAAAATTATAATTTTAGAAAAGATGTAAATTGTTTATTAATTATTATAAATTATGGTATATTAAGCAAACAGCAGAGCATTGAAGATAACAGGAAAGAGTGTATTACGCTATGTATGCCCTTTTACCAAACAGCGAGTTGGTGTAAAAAGCAAAACATGATTGGGTAAAGAACACAATAATCACCTTTGGGTTGTGCTGTGTTTGGTGCTCATGCATTGATTGCTGTGTCTTCTGCCGACACTTGTTTAGTTTTGCCGTCATGTCATGTTTTGTCCTGATTTTCTTCCGTTCAAATTTGCATCCCATATATCCCTTTTCACATCTTTAACACTTTCACCTATTTACCCCTCTACAATCATGACACCTGTATATTCTCTTTTTTAAAAAATACCTTTATCTTTTTATTTTAATCTTTCTCATTATTGCAAAATAATACCAAACTCAAAATAATGTAAGTTGTTAGCTATATGGATCACCAAATATATTCTAATAACTTAAAACAGAGACTTCTAAACTACTATTTTTATTTGAAACTTAAGTCATTGTATTTGGTAAATAAATTTGGGTTAATAAAAATAAGACTTCTTCACAGATAGTCTAAAATACTTTCACCTTAACTAAATTATATAAGATAATATTTAAATATAATTTCATAAGTACGTTCATGTTCATGGTATATAACATGATATATCTATATTTATATATAGTTATAATAGGCATAATTAGGATATGATCAGTAAATTTAATCAGATCACATTTACAGATGCAATTTTTTTTATATCTTTATCTAATGAATTTATATATAGCAAGAAATCATGAACTCTTGCAATGACTATTTTAAAAATTATATTTAAATGATTTATGCTACATGCTTTTTCATCTTAATAAAATTGAAAAATAATCTAGTATAATTCAATTGGTCTAACACTTCTATTTTGTTTGGACAAATAAATAAATAAAAGGGGAAAATATAATTTTTTATATTTTTTTAAAATGAAAAAAAAGGAAAATAGAATTTTAGCAATAGTTTTGGGTGTGTGTGAATAAACAGAAAGAACAAAAGGGAAGGGAGAAGAAAGGAAAGCGACCCAGAATTTATTTGACTGTTGTATCATGGGAAGTACAAAGGTACCCTAAATCATAAGGATGACTAATATTATTATTAGACTATTGCTATTAATGATAAACCAAGGTATTTTAGTATTACTCGCCCTATTTATCTCTTTCTCTCTTTCTTTCTTCAATGTCCTTGCAACAGAAACACTGAAGAAACCCCAGCAAGGAAAGGTTGGCACTTGGGCCATCTGTACCTGAAAACGTTGTTTATCTATGGAGACCAACAAACAACAGAGGAAGAAATGGTTCCTGCCACTTGTATCATCTCTACTTTTGTTAACCTTACTCATACTCTTTTCCATCTTCGTCTCCACCGATTCTTCCTCTTTGCTCTCCCTATACCGTACACGTGGCAGAGTGGAAGAGCCTCGTTTCGTCGAGTCAAAGCTCAGGGTGTCTTCCACGTCATCCAGCGAATCCGTTCCCAGGATCGCCTACCTGATCTCGGGGTCAGTGGGTGATGGCGAGACTCTGAAAAGGACCCTCAAGGCCCTTTATCATCCCAGGAATCAGTACGCTGTGCACTTGGACCTCGAGGCTTCTACGCAGGAAAGATTGGAGCTTGCCAACTTCGTCAAGAACGAGCCTCTCTTTGCCAAATTGGGCAATGTTAAGATGGTTGTTAAGGCTAACTTGGTCACCTACAGGGGACCTACTATGGTCACTAATACCCTTCACGCTGCGGCCATTTTGTTCAAGGAAGGTGGACTCTGGGATTGGTTCATCAATCTAAGCGCTTCTGATTACCCCTTGGTAACCCAAGATGGTACGCCACCCTCTCCTTAACTTTTCTTTTTGTATCTTCGACGAGCAAAACTAGGCACTGCTTTTGGTTGGATTCAGTGTCTGTGTTACGGAGATTTTGTTGATTCGTGATCTTTCAAACCGGGCCGGGCATTTATTTATGTCTTGGCTGTTTCCCAGGTTTTGATTTTGTGTTAATGGATTAAAATGCTGGTTTGTTTTGGAATGCATTTCTTATATGTGATGTGAGAACCTGTTGCTGCTGATTTTGAGATAAGTATAGAGACTTGCTGAATTTTAAGTTGATCTGATCTGGTCCCAATATTAGTCCAAAGTGTTCTATTTGTCGATTTGCTCATCCATGAGTTGTTTGTTTTTGTCAGCTGACAGGCTTGTTCCTCTCTCTCTTCTTGTGGCCTGGGGTGGTGGGGGAGGAAGAATGCCGGGTTTCAGATAAGAGTAAAATTGTTTGTAACTACGTTTCTGCTTTGATGCTTCTTTATGTTTTTTGAAAAAAACACTGCCAATGTTTGTTAAGATAAATTTCCGTTATGGATTTTTTGATGGTTTGTTTGTTAAATGCTTAAATCTGTTAATTTGTTGAAACTTAGTAAAGAATGTGAACTGTGAATTATATGTTTCCCTGTTTTCACGATCACTCAGTTCATCTATTTTTCTCAACAGATCTGTTGCATACGCTGTCATCAACTCCGAGACACCTTAACTTTATTGAGCACACCAGTGATATTGGCTGGAAAGAGTAAGTTGCTAATCCTTTCATCCTGTGTTATATTGCATGGTTTTCTTTATTTCCTTCAAAAGTAACGTGCAATTTCGTTAAGACTTTGCTGTTTCCTTTTTTCAATAGAGATCAGAGAGCCAAGCCTGTTATAATTGATCCAGCACTTTATAGTGTCAATAAATCTGATTTATTTTGGGTGACAGAGAAAAGAAATGTTCCCACAGCATATAAGCTGTTTACAGGTATGGTATCGGATGACTTATCTTGCTTAAATCTTTATTTTGTTAATTTTCTCATTCCACGTTTATTAGTTTGCTTTTTTACATATGTAGAATGTTTCAGTATTATAAGACATGCTACCGTAGAATAAATTGAAGATTTTACGGAAAAAAAATTGAAAATTGAAGTCAAACAGTAATGATGGAGATAGAGAGAGGGGGAGGTAGAGCCTTTGGTTTTAGTATATGATTACCCCGAACTACGACACCTTTTCACCTTTCTCCATTCTTTTACTTTTCTCTTGTTGGCCACAGTTTTTCACACCCGTCTTGAACTCAAATATCTCATATAGATGTACTACTGATTGCCATTGGTATTCCTAATATAGATGTGGCAATTATCATGAGAGGTGTGTCACTTACCCGTAAATTTATTTCATTCATACGAGAGGTCTAATTGCATACGCTTATTCTGGTGTCCTTTCCCTCTATTTTATGTTGACAATTGCTAACATGTACCGTAAGGACATTGGTAAATGGAACAGCAGAAGCAAGTAACTGTTAATTTTATTGAAAATACAAAAATCATTTAATAATTACTTTTATAAGTAATTAACAAAGTGTATTAAATGCACCTTAACCAATGTCATCAGGTCCTTTGTTAGCTAGCATGACCCTTTTAAGTTTGTTTCAAAATGAAGCCATTTGCAGTCAAACATCCGCACAATATTACCTAGTTTACTTGAATCTATGACATACCACACTTTATCATCTGAAATTTTTTAAATAGTTTTCCTTAAGTTGAAAGACCTAGTAGTAGTATTTAACTATGCTTTCTGGGTTTTGTCATGGTACTTGATTTTGCTCAGGTTCTGCTTGGATGATGCTCTCTCGCCAATTTGTCGAGTATTTGTTATGGGGATGGGATAACTTGCCTAGAATAGTCTTGATGTATTATGCCAACTTTCTATCCTCCCCCGAAGGTTATTTTCACACAGTCATCTGCAATGCTGATGAGTTCCGGAACACTACTGTAAATCATGACCTCCATTTCATATCATGGGATAACCCTCCAAAACAACATCCACACTTCCTAACAATCAATAACTACGAGGAAATGGTGGAGAGCAACGCTCCATTTGCTCGGAAATTTGGCTGCAACGAACAACTCTTGGATAAGATTGATACTGAACTCCTGGGACGAAACGAACATGGTTATGTCCCTGGCAAGTGGTTTGACCGGACAAATTCAAACACCACCAAACCATATTCTGCCATAAAAAATATCACCGAACTTAAGCCTGGCCCTGGAGCAGAAAGACTCAAACGTCTTATCAATGGTTTATTGTCAGCAGAAGATTTTCACACTAAGCAGTGTTCTTGACTCCCAGTTTTAAACACCTTTTATGCTCACTGCTGTTTATCCATCACTCAGCGGCAACAGGCAAACCATTATGATGTTCAGTTGACACCCGAGGATGTTCCGAGACAAACACGAAATATGAAAAGATATAGCAGAAAACGGAAGGGACCATTTCTTCAATAGTACGTGTTACCTTCAATTTCTATTTTTACACAAATTCTAACGTGACCACACTTTTGTAGGTAATATGTATCCATTGATTTGATTCACATGATTTATTGAATTTCATGAATAGCAATGACGAGTCATCATCATCTACGCAATTGTCGTGCTCTGCAGAATGTCTTTATAGTAAATAAGAGATTCAGTTATGTAATGCATGGGCAGAATGCTTGCTACTGGTAGGTTGGAAGTGGCACAAACCCGTGAAAAGTACTTTCCCAACTAATCTTTTTACAAGAACACGCTCAAGTAGCTGCCACTTGTTCTGTTTTTTTTGCTTATCTCATCCTTTTCTTGAGTTACATTCAATACCATTTTCTATCTATTACCTCATGAATTGATGAACTATTAAACACATTAGTTTCTTCTAAATTCACCTTGTTGATAAAAGAATTCCTTATACACGTTTTTTGAGCAAAGAATTCCCCTGCATGGAACTCAACCAGTTCAAAAATACTAAGAAACTACATTTTTTGTTGAGAAACAAACATTTTCTGTGCATGAACTTGTATTAATTAAAATTACACTCTTCTTTGTAACAATTGGGAAAGGAAATAAAATAATCTTGACTTCACGATAGATCGAAATAGTAACGCACAAAAAGAGTACATAATAAGCCTTAGAACAATTCTCTTTTTTTCTTTATTGTTGAATTCTTCAAATTTATCTCAAAATGACATGATACATAAACAAGATGACAAAGGTATTATTGTGAAATCGAAAAGAAAAATATTCTAAACCAATATATGACAGTCATGAAAATTGAGTTTTAAGACTTCATACAAACTATTCAATTCTCCATTGGGTTGAATATAGTAAATTCCAAGTTTGAGTTAACATCAAAATATCATTTACTATCGTTGTTAACAAATTTAAAGCAAAGTAATAAAGTACCTAAATAGATAATTATATTTGAAGTTAAATATCTCTAAGAATAGTTTTTTACATGCTTTAAACTTAGAGTAAGTTTTTTCTTCTGAAATTTATAAATATTTTTTGTTTTAGTCGGCATGTGCCAACACCCTTTAGAAATATCGTAATTAATAAGAATAACTAACTCATTTTGATTTTGTATTTTTATGGTCAAGAACCTAATCTAATATAGTTTTATTTGCTTTTAAAAATTATTCAGTTCAACAACATTCAAAATATTTTTTTTTTTTTTTGCAAAATACGGGAACTAAATAATAATGTCAAATATGAGAAACAAAAAGAGAACTCCCTGAATATTTTAGGACTGATTTTTATAGGTTTAATACCTTAATTGGTCCTCTAATTTGTCAACTAATCTCATTTTGGTCCTCTATTTTGCAACAGTCTCAATTTAGTCACAAATTTTGAAAATATGAACACATTGTATCACATCCGTTAAATGGTAGCAGACGGCGTTAAGTGTTGATGAGTTGTAATTTTAGTTTTTACCACGTGTCAATGTGAAATAAAATGGAATGCCTTTGGTGGATGACGAAGCCCTAAGATTTAAGGGCAAGCCCTAAGTTTTAAGGGAATCCCCTCTCATTCTTACTTAATTGTGGAGTTGGGGAAGAAGAGGTATTTCATTCATCTTGGGTAAGAAGAGTTGTAGTGAAGCATTGTGTTCTTGAGGTGCTCCTAAGGATATGTCTCGTTCATCAACCTCTTGTAAATGTTTGGGTTCGTCCATGCAACACAGTACTGGCAGTGTGAAGAGGTTGAGTGCAAAACCAACATGCTTCTGTGGTCAGAATGCAGTGTTTCGAATTGCCAGAACACCTAAGAACAAGGGGAAAAAATTTTGGGGGTGTCCTAACTTCAAGGTGAGTTTTCCATAACCATTATTCTTTGGGGTTGCCCTAAATTTTGGGTTTTGACGAAGCTCTTTGTGTTGTTCTTGAACAGGGTGGAAATGCCGAATTGGTTGGGTGCAACTTCTTTGAGTAGTGCTTGGAAGAAGGAAATCAAGGAGTGGTAGAAGAAAGGAGTGCTACTGCACGAGCTAAAGAAGTGGGTTCGATGAGTATGGAAGAAAGTTATCTTGAAAAGATGAGAATGGCTTCTATGGAGAAAACCTTACTTAGGTTGGAAAAGTGGTTTAAAATCTTAGTGGGGATGATGTTTGTGAACTTTATTTTCAATGTAATTTTAGTGTCACTGTTGCTGAAAGTTGGGTGAAAGTTGTATTAGTGGAGATGTTTGTATTTCAGTGGTTTTTCATTTGAGTAATGTGGTATGAAGCTTTTGATTGCTTAAGTTGTATCCTTGATGGCTGATATCAAAAATAAAATGGTGATTTGAATAGCCAATTTACAGAAAAGTGTTGTAAATCAAAATTTGATGTTTGGAGCAAGTTTTCTTTATGAAATATAACTTATACAAGGTACCAACAAAGGCTAAATTGTATGGAATCAAAATATCAGTGGTACAATTGGTCTTTAACACCAACTTTAAGTCAATTTAGCCAGCAATTTTTATCAGAGGAATGAAACTGAACTTAAATTAAAATTTTTGTTTTGGAGCAACTTTTATTTATGAAAACTGACTTGTACAAGCTTCAACCAAAGGCTAAATATTATTTAATCAAAATATGAGTGGTACAGTTGCTGTTTAACAGCAATTGTAAGCCAATTTATGAGAATTGTTATCAATCTTCATAGCTACCAAAATGACATGGTGAACACAAATGTTCTTTAATCAATATCGAAACTGATATCCAATTCATATCCAAACTAATATCCAATATATCTGACAAATTACATCCAAAATGATATATCTGAATATGATTACATCCAAAATGATATCCTAATATCATTACATCCAAAATCATAACATGATTACATCCAAAATATTAGAGTTCAAAATTTAAATAAGGTCAACATCAGTTACATCATTCATCATTCAACAATAGTTTCATCCTAATAGCAGTCATCACTTATCATTCACAGTGGGGTCTGGTTGTTGAGGAGGACCACTTGCAGTTGCAATCAGAATGGATTCTTGGGTAAGTGGAACATCTGTTGGTGGACCTTGGGTGCCTTGTGTTTGTTCAGAAGCAGATTGGGCAGTAGGTCTTTGTGGACAACCTTTCTTGTTGTGACCAAGCTCCTTACATATACCACATTTTTTTCTCTGCCCACCCTTTCTTAACTCACTATCATTCTTCTTCAACTCCCAGTCCTCCAATCTTCGTTTCTTTTTGGGCCTTCCTGGCATTGTCTTATTCTTTGGAGGTAATATATCTGAATAGGGTGTTACCTCCCAGATATGTTGACCATTGATAGGGTAAATTATGTTGTTGTAAGTCTCTTCATAAGTGGACTTTCTAAACCAGTGGGTTATGTAATCTTCTGCATTGATGTTCAAAAACTTCATTGATGTTATGGCATGCGCACAAGGAATGCTAGTAATTGCCCATTTTCTACATGTGCAGTCCATGGTGTCCACATTGACAACAAATTGGTGGCCAAATTCTGAAATATGCATGACTTCAAATAATTTCTCTCTTGACCACCTATATGTAACACAGAATTTACATCAAAGAACTTAGAACAAATCAAGATAAATGGCTAATATTATGTAGTGAGACAATTTATAAAACTAACCTTGGTAACCAATATCTTCCTAAGGAAGACTCCTTTTGAAATCTATTCCAAACCTTAGGGCAGATTGAAGCATGATACTGTGTCATCTTTGTCTTGTTGGCAGCCCATCTCTTCATAATGTATACCCTAATGTCTTCTAACATGCTAATAATAGGCTTAGACCTACTATCTACTAGCATACTATTAAAGGCTTCATACATGTTGTTGACAAGAGTGTCACATTGTGATCTAGGGGTGAATCTAGATCATGACCAATACCTGTCATAAAATTAAGAAATAAAAACTATTAAAGTTCTGAAGTATACAAAATTGAACTATGACTATAACAAATAAAATTAACAATTCAGAAACATACCTAGGTGGAATTGAAAGCAAGTATTTAAAAGCCTCATCATTGATGGCTTTAATATTCCTCATCTCAGCTTCCCATTGTTGTGGATGTGTGGCTACTGCTGCCCTCCACATGAGACGTTTAAGGTCTTTTCCTGGAAATGTTTTTCTAAAATTTGAATAGAGATGCCTAACACAAAACNTTTGCTCAACCCNTGGTANAAGATCTTGAAAAGATGCCAAAAGACCCTGCCATGTTCAAAATATTGAGTTACATATTGTGTAATGAAGATATTAATTTAAATGTACAAGAACCAAGTTCATTGACCTTTTGTTGGTCTGACATAAATGTAATTCCTGCACACACATCTTTCCCACCAAGGTCCTCAATTAGCAGCTCCAAGAACCAGGTCTAACTTTCTTTGTTTTCAACCTCAACCACAACATATGCTATGGGCAACATTTGCTCGTTTCCATCTCTTCCAATTGCTGTTAATAACTCCCCTCCATACTTGGTTTTCAGAAAACATCCATCCAAGCCAACAATAGGTCTACAACTCACAAAGNTATCCTTGCATGCCTTCAAGCATGCATAAAATCTTTGAAAAATCACCTCACCATTAATGTTATCCACTTTAATTTGAACTGTTGAACCTGGATTTGTTTTCAGGAGCTCATGCCCATAATCATAAAGTCTTCTATATTGTTCATGGAATGATCCTTCAATTTTATCTTTTGCCATGGCTCTTGCCCTAAAAGCCATATTTCTTGATATCCCTACATTCCATTTCCTAGTCAATTTATCTCTAATATCCATCACCTTCATAGTTGGGTTCTCTCTCACAGATTTCTCCATCCTTTCACTCAACCACTTAGAAGTCATCAACTTCACATTGAAATCCCTACTACAGATGTGACTATCAACAACTTTTCTAAGTTGTCATGCATTGACATCAATCCTAAAAGCACAATAGGCATACCAATTACATTTTCCTTTTCCACCCAAGCACTTCACAATAATCCTTTTCTTGTCATTCTTTATAAATTTCATGTTTCTTCCATTACTAAGTGCACAAGTCCGAATACCATCCATGAATTCCTTTTTCTCAGCGAAAAAGATTCCTACCTCCCATTTATAACCATCCATACTTATTGGCATAGTAAAAGTTGGAAAGGTTGTCTTCTTACTAGACCCACCATCCTCTTCACCCTCACTGTCCTCAACATCACTGATCAGCTCCTCTGACAGCCACTCATTGTCAGACAACCCACGCACACCATCCATATTGTTCTCATTGTCAAAAGATTTAGAAGAATCAAGCACTCGACTGGAATGTTGTTCTCTAACATTTCCTTTGTAGCACCCAATGTCACACTGCACGGTGACATCATGTAGATCTTCCTGCTCACTCTCATTCTCATGTAACTCCTCACCCTCACTGTCCTCTACATCATCATCCTCTCCTAAATCTTCTACCTCAAAATCATCAACCTCATGCACCTCTGGTTCCTGTACATGATGGAGGTTACCTTGGACCTCAACTTGGACCTCATGTAACTCCTCACCATCCTGAACCTCATCCACATCAGCATCCTCAACCTGGACCTCACCCTGGACCTCACCATCCTGAACCTCATCCACATCAGCATCCTCANGAACCTCATCCACATCAGCATCCTCAACCTGGACCTCACCCTGGACCTCACCATCCTGAACCTCATCCACATCAGCATCCTCAACCTGGACCTCATCCTCGACCTCACCACCCTCAACTTGGACCTCAACACCCTCAACCTGGACCTCACCACCCTCTTGGCCATCACCTTCAGTATGCACCTCAACATCCACACCGTAACCCTCTTCACCACCAACCCAATCAATGAATTCTATTATTTGTGGTTCCACCATATTATGAACCACATATAAATGGACTTCGTCATTTAACCTACTAATGTTCAACATATGCATGGCACCCTTGTCATCAGTTAATAACTCTAACCTATCTGGGTGCACAGACTGACCTCCTAAACCATACCATAATTCTTTGATGTCCATATAGGGATGGCAAAAAAATTCGCGGGCATGGGTATCCGCGGGTAAAACCCGCAGCGGGTAGTTACTACCCGCGGGTAACGGGTAGCGGGTATTAAAATACCCGCTTCTAAACAGGTAAGGTACGGGTAGTATACTATCCGACCCGCGGGTACCCGCTATCCGCAAAAAATAAATAAAATAAATAATTTATATTTTTTTTAATTAATTAAAAATAAAATAAAATAATATTTTATTAGATTAAAATTAATTAAAATTAAATTTTAATTTATATTTAATTTAATTTATATTATATTATATATATATTTTTGTTATTTTATTTAAATTTTGTTTTAAAAAATATAAAACATATATTTTTTTTTTATTTTTTGCAGCTATCCGCGGGTACCCGCGGATTTTTAAAATACCCGCGAGTATTTTTTAAGCGGGTACCCGACGGGTAGCGGGTCGGGTGGCGGGTACACTTTTATCCGGCGAGTCGGGTTGCGGGTAGGCACTATCCGTGCCCGACCCGACCCGTTGCCATCCCTATGTCCATATGATCTAATTCTTTGACTGAGGCAACTATGCCAAAATAGCTCAACAAGTCTGCATCAACACTCCATTCTGCTATCTCTCCATCAAATTTAAACACACCATTATCATCAGTCAAAAATTTTCCACTATGGTGGACCACAATCTTAATTCGTTCCTCATCCATTATGAAACTTTCTTCTATAACCTGTATATTGGGGGAGACAAATATTATATGTATTTCAGTGATAGCTAAGTGGGGCACTCACTCACTCACTGCATATACACTAACACCGACACCGACAGGGGGACATGGAACAAACCTATATCCCACTTACCCATCATTAAAAGGAAGGGGACCACTACACCGAATAAAGAATTCAAACATGCAAAATGGGACCACACACTCTAAACTACAATATAACCACTCAACATACAAAATGGGACCACAAATCATGAACACGACTTACAAACACACAAAATCCCAAATATCGCACATGCTCGAAAAAGGTAAAGGACAACGAAAACGACATACCTTAACTCTATTGGCATCACCAGTAGCCTGGATTGACCTCGTCTTCTCCAACAATGAAATGCGTGAATGTCTCTGGCTTCCTCTCGCAACCACTTGAAGAAATCCCCAAACTCAAATTCGAATCCCTAATTCCCAATTATCAGAGGTCTGATTTTTTAATACTCCTAAATCCCTAAATCCCAATTGCCACGTAAAAATAAAAAATAACACCTCACCACATTCTTATTCCAACACGTGTCCAACACGTGGACAATACTTAACGCCGTCTGCTACCACTTAACGGATGAGATACAATGTGTTCATATTTTCAAAATTTATGATTAAATTGAGACTGTTGCAAAATAGAGGACCAAAATGAGATTAGTTGACAAATTAGAAGACCAATTGAGGTATTAAGCCATTTTTATATTACTATTTGGGGACATTTGAGTTCTTTTGTTTTTGCAAAATATGTGTACATGAAAAGGATTAATAAAAAGGAAACAGTTTTCAAATTTAGTGATAAAAAGAAAACAAAAATGATAGGTTGAATGAAAAACACTTCGAAGGAGTCCTCTCGCACTGGAAGCAAGATCTAATCTGAAATAGAGAAAAGCTTTCTCTTTCCATTGAAAGAAGACCAAGCTCTGATAAGCTCTGATAACGCAGACACTCTTGTTCCATGGCAAATGCATGGAAAAGAGATAAGCACACTAGATTCCTATCCCAGAAGTTCCTCTTTTTACTCTTCCCTTCTACTCTCCTCCTTCTCTTCTTCGCATTCCTCACCCCGCGTTTCTCACACACCTCTACCTCTGCTCTCATTGCCCGTACCACCTTCCTCTCCTTCAAAGCAATCCCCCCCTTCGACTGCTCCGCCTCTCCTCAGGCTCATCCCGTCTTCGCCAACACCGTCGAGGGCTTGCGCTACCCCTTCCTCTTCTCCCTCTCCGATTTCGGAACCCTCCCCGACAAGCCTCACAAGAACATCGTACGGATGCTCAAAGGGAAGCCCTTTCGCAAGCCCGACATCTCCGTCACCATTCAGGACCTGCTCGAGAAGGCCAAGAGCGAGGGCAAGGATGGGTTGGTCGTCGACGTTGGTGCCAACGTGGGTATGGCCACCTTCGCCGCCTCTGCCATGGGGTTTCAGGTTCTGGCGTTTGAGCCCGTGTTCGAGAATTTGCAGAAGATCTGTGAAGGGATTTACTTCAATCGAGTTGCGGATTTGGTCACTGTGTTCGAGGCCGCTGCGTCGGATCGCTTTGGTAACACTACCGTTTACAAGGTTATATTTCTTGCCTTATTTATTTTTTTAATTTAATTTTTATGCGCTATTTTTCGAGCTTGAATTGAATTTATGTTGTAGAAGCAGGCTTGTTTTAGTTGGATACTAGTTTAGTTAGCTGGGAAAGAATCATTTGAAGTGCTTAGAGAGAAGAAACGTAGAGGAAATTGCTGTTGATGGAAATAGATAAATTAATAAAGAACTATTTCTATTAGTTATAAATCAATTTCTGAAAATGGTTTTGAGAATACACTTCTTTTCCATTTATGCTTTGTTGAATTTTAATCCTTAGTTGCAACGATGACCACGGTATGAAATATGACCTGAAACCAGTGGAACCCTTACATTGGATATATTAGCTTCAATCACAATTTAACAATAGAAGATAAAGGAAAACGAACGAAAAGTGGAATTCAGTGGGGGATGTGAGAACAATGCCACGCTTTTTTTATTTCTCACTGTGAATTAGGAAATTTAAAGACAAGAATCAAAAGTGACCTGGAAGATTATAGATTTTCTCTCAAAAGCACAAAGTTTAATAATTCACCAACGAGTCAAAACTTCTTACACAATGCAACAAATGACTACTTATATTATAACCCTAAGAATATTAGACTTGTCTAACTAATTAGATCCACTGGTCCTAAAAGCTATGCGAGAAGTCTACTAACAAATAATATGCCCAATAAGAGGTGTTAATCATACAAACTCGAAAACAATTCCAAAGTGGTTCAACAATGATCCAATACAATAGTATATATTTACTTATATTTAACACTAAATTTAGTGTCAAATCTCTTTCTTAGCTCTATTATTACCATATTTAAAATAAAGATGTTCTCGGAGTTTCTTCTAGTTTAAGAACAGGAAACAATTAGTGGTGATACTTCAGTTGTAGTCTCTTTAGTTTATGTTGCAATAGGTTAGGTGTACATAACGAGGTTATGTATATTTTGTAAGCTTTTCTTGAAGTACCTAACATGGTGTGTAAGGCAGGCCCATGGTGCTGTTTGTGTTGAACTATATTTGCACTCTTGTAAAGAGATAAGTTGAGTGTGTTCATATTCTCTAAATCATGTGGTGCATGAGGTTAACCATTCTTCAGTATGTAGTTTATCAACAAAAGAACGTGGCACGTTGGATGAATAGGATATCCGGGGATCTTTAACTTACTGTTTGCAGCATCCTCATGACTTTTCCCTTTCATTGTTATGTGACAAATCTGCTGTTAGCTTCATTAGGACCTATCGTTTTTGTTATATTTTTCTAATACTGTCTTTTACCCACTAAAAAAGGTCGTTAAGTCTCCTGTTTGAAGTTGTTTTGAAGCTTAAGGACATTCTTTAAATGAGCTGTTTTGGATAATTTGATTTGACCCTAAGATTTTGACAAACCTGATTATTTCAGCCAGTTAGTTGGGTTGGATGGAGATTCAAATAAGGTCTTAGGTTCAGGTGATGACTTCCAATTGTGCACCCACTATCCTCAGATTGCTGATCAAAATTTTAAAATTTTACTAGGGCAGGTTAGTCCCTGCACATGGCATATTTGGAACAATGGTCTGTTTATCCATCAAAATTTAAAGAGTCAGCTTGTATGCTTTAGTGAACTAAGATGATCATAACTTGCAAGTCTAAAATCTCCTCAGGAACCAACTTGAAAAGTGGCCTCCAAATATTTGTCATGTTCATTTAGCGATAGCTATTGGCGGGTTTCTGTAGCATCTTATAAAATTAATGCACAAGACGGACTGGGCGTTGTGCTCGGAAAAAAATGTAACAGTTTGAAACGATACATCAAAAATCTCTTTTCATTTTTGGTTTCCATTATGGTTGCCAACTCTGAATCCATGATTTTATTTGGAACTTTCATTTTTTATGGAAAGGAATGGATTTGGAGAGAAAATATGTAACATCTTACGGTCAGAGTTAATACCATTAGGCCAAGTCCTCGTTGTTTCGGACATGAAAACTAGAAGGACAAGAAAATGAAATTAATTTATTTTACATCTCAACTTCTGCTTGTCTTTCAATGCTGATTATTCAATTTCTTTTCTTTTTTTTCAGTTGCTTGGTAGGTTAGACAACAGTGCTATTTCTGCCACAGGTGCAAAGTTGGCATTTAAGTCCAATGAAGAGGTAGCTTTTCAAGTAAAGACTGTTCCTCTTGATGAAGTGATTCCGGAATCCAAGCCTGTTCTTCTGCTAAAGATAGATGTTCAGGGCTGGGAATATCACGTTCTAAAAGGAGCATCAAAGTTGCTTTCCAGGAAAGGAAGCCAAGCCCCGTATCTCATATACGAAGAAGATGAGCGCTTGTTACAGGCCAGTAATAGCACTGTAGAAAATATTCGAGGCTTCCTCCAGAGTGTGGGTTATCATGATTGTACTCGACATGGCACAGATGCACACTGCGTCAAGAAGGATTGATCGTAATATTGGTTTTCTGTTTTGCAGCCCCTAGATCGAAAGCCAAGTTATTGCCAGTTCTAACGTCAGCTAATTCATGATAGTGAATTCCAATGCTGATAGAAACGAGTTATGCCGGGTGTCTACATCGCTAACTGCAAGCTGCTTCGCAATCTCTATCAGTCCACGAAGTCTGAAATGCATGTGTTATTGGACATGCATTACCTTAAATTATGATTCTTGGGTAGGCTTCGTGATTTTCAATACCGGCCTTTATTTGTAGGCATTCGTTTAATGTATTCCACAATTATATTATTGAAATCTATTTATAAAAATTACTTGTGTATCAACTTCTTACGTTTGATATGTCATAATCAATTCGGAGAACTACATCTGTGGAAGCCAACACAAATTAAATATAGGGTACTGTTAAATTATACATCTTCCGAAATGAAGTAAAATCACCGGTCAATCTCGAAAGGAATAAGATGAACTATATACATGTGAAACGAGACTTCAAAATAATTGAATTATATTTTTTTTTGTTGCAGAGGAAACTACATCTGAATTACTTGTTTAAATAAAGCTTTCCTGCTACTTGAAACAGCGAGAACAGTGTTTCCTCATCTCAGCACACTACCACAAACAAATAGCAATCTCAACATAAAATGTCTCTTTTCCAGGGCTCCCTCGATTTTAATGGTGTCCGAGACACCCCACTGTAAAACACGGGAACAAAGCTTAGAGCCACTCTTGATGCTATATGTTAGTAAAATGAAGAATTCTAAATCCTCCTGTAGTAATCTTCTAATTCTCATTATCATATGAAGAAGATACTAAATGGTTTTTAAGGATTTTATACCTGGGGCTCTAAGAACATAGCTCAATCCTTAGGATTCCTTTGGTCCACTAGTTTTTGAAGGGCCAGCTCTTTCCACCATAACCTCATAAAGCTCCTTACCATTCTGCATATAAAAATAAAATACCAAGAACAGTAAAAGAAACGCCGAAGCTTAATGTCTGCAAATGAAATTTATTTTCTTAGCCATCTCCTATGTGTATTGGCTACACTTGCGTCCAAACTGCTTACAAAGATAATGGGAAAGAAATGGATTTGTCCTTCGGGCTTTGTTTGCGTCTCCTTGAAGTAAACCAAGATAGGGAAGTTCGGCCACCAGAATTCCCAATTAACAAATGTTGAGTACCTGCAGCATATCATACTAGTTTTTGTCCTACTCTTGGGAAATTCTGGTAAGCGTATACAAGAAATCAGGTACTTACTTCCAGCGGTTTTCTCCTCCAACAAAAACATTCTCACCTGATTCCTGGAGCTGTTCACCTATCCTTACCTCCTAAACCAGAAATTTTATATACAACTAATATGAATAACTAAAAAGAGAGCATAAAAAACAGCATGGAATGATGAATATACAAGTACATGAAGTCATGCAGACAGATATAATATGCCGATGAAGTTACATATACTAAGATGGTACCTGAAACTGAATGATAATTGCAAATAAATATAAACCACATAAAATTACAATCGATCAAGCTGCAGATTGTTTAGTCATGTAGTTTATCCTTTTGCATCAAGTTGGAGTAATCCAATAATAAACTCATGCAATGCTTGATATAAAAGAGGCATTGAACTTGCAACTAAGACATAAATGTTTGAAACAACATTGTTCTCAGAAACCAAGAGGGTTGGTTGTTATGATTTACAATTACAAGGTCTACTTGCTTGTGGGTATAAAGAAAAAAAAAACTGAGATGGATTCAATTATATAATGGCATGACATTTTGTGCTCTTACATTTGAAAACTGAACAGAAAAATTTAACTAAAAACTGCAGTATGTATTCTAAATTTTAAATGTTCCTTAGCAGTATGAACATAAGTAGTGGACTTTTCTGATTAATTCGAACTAAGGAATTTCAACACACTTTTTAGAAGGAATAAGACAAAATATAAAGGCTTTTCAGAAAGTAAATAATGAAGTTTAAGTGCCAAGAAAGTAAATAACACTATACATAGAACATAGTTTTTGGAGAACTAAGAAGGTAACAAACCAGGGCATCATCTTCAAAGACAAATCTCACTCTGGTAGTCTGAAGAAATAAGAGAAAAATGAGAAGAGAAATGTCATCAGAAAAGAAATGTCATATCCTTTCTGGAAAAGAGGTACGTGAGCCAAGCTACACCTTTCTTAGATACACCGTCTTTTACTAATAATCACCTGGAACAACAGAAGCAATCCAAGGAGACCAACAGGTACTGCAGGTACTAGATTATCTGTGTAAATCAACCCACCAGCAATACCTGATTGTACAATTTTAAGCCACATAAGATTTTAGTATGTTAGTGCGTATGTACCAAAAGGAAAGTAAGACTGAATTATAATGTTCAAAAGATGTTAAAAGTCTTAGTTAAACTCATTTGAAAAGACTTGAATTCACCAAGTTACAAAGAACCCAAAACTAAGGCAACATTATCGGTCAGTAAGGGTGCTTAATTTTCAAATGAATGAAATTCAATCCTTTAAGAGATTGTAACTAGCCCAGTAAAATGGCTACCAACCAAATTATGTAGTTCTAGATAGATTATTCAGCAAAGTCTACAAATTATATATGAAAGTATGCTGGCCTATGAGATGTTCATTTGGGAAGAACAAGATGCACAATGCGCTCAAATATGTACGATTATACCAAGTCATTATCCTCAGTTACAGATAAAATCTATGCAGTAAGCATTATGCTTACTTGAAATTCTAAAACTATGTTGTAAGACACATACAAATAAAGAGAGAATCAGTAACCACCGAGTAGCACAATTGAAATCCTGTAATCTGGTTCGGGAATCACTGTCTCTCTTTTCTTCACGGACCTCACCTTCCTTCCAAACTGTCAACAAAGAAAAGTCAAAGTTATAATTCATAGTTACCACATCAAGACTTCAAATATATGCAAACCACAATTATAAGCACTGATAGATGAATTGACAGAGAAAACAGAAAGGGTGAAGTGGCAACCAGTGAGTGAACAACAAAACGTTTTCCATGGCTTCTAGCTATTTGTCTCCCACAGAAACTTGAATTGCACAGAGCTTGGCCACGAAATGAAGCTCTGAAAGCACTCATGTAACCGATATTTTCCCTCTCTAAAATAACGAAAAGAAAACACGATAAACCAACACCAGAATAAATTTTTCCCACAGTATTTTCGTGAAAATATCCACACTTTATTGAAAAGGGAATGGAAATTTTGACAAGACTGACAAAGAACAAGGACGAATCTGACGAAATTGCACGCAATTAAGCTTACTTTGGGAGGGAAGAAAGCGGTGTACGGACAGCAGAGTGCTCGCCATTTGTTTGTGTTTCAAAAAAAATCCATGTCTTTGTTTTATGCACACGAAGAAGGATTTTACCAAAATACCCACTATTCATTGCAACACGACCAAGGGCGTTAAAGTAATGAAAGCACGAAATTTACCCACATATTCGAAGGCCTTATCTGCTCAAACTTGTATTAGTTGAGCTCACTCCTTCATTTCAGTTCAGAGTTCAGACCAAACTTGGCTACACAGTTTGATATTTTAAGACCCTGTGGTTGAGAATGGCGCACTCTCTTTCTTTTGCTCCTATTTGTTCCTTGGAATCCCCAAACAGACCTGGTATTAATAACTCTCTCTGTTTAATTGTTCTTTCTTGGGATTTGCGGTGCTTATACAATTGAATGAGAATTTGTTTCACTTTAATAGGGACACTTATTGGTTATTCAGTTACCGGAAAGACTTTTAGGGTGAAGGAAGCGTGTCAGAGTTCTAAAGCTCCAAGCTTTCGGTCTTTGAAGGTTAAGGTGAGAATTTTAGTTTAATTTCAGCATCCCATTTACAAATAAGGTGCTTTGTATTCAGTTTTCTTTCTCCTTTTTTGTGTCATCATGCTATCATGTGTGGTTCATAGGCTGACAAGTTTTGTCCAGTAACATTTGGAAAAAGAGTCTAAGAAATGGGATATGGCACATGTAGCTTGCACATTTCTACTGTTGTGTTTAACAATTCATAATTGCGTATCCTTTGAATCCCTCTCTGATTTCTATTTAATGCAGGCTACAGAAGATGACACTAAAAAAACAAAATCTAAGACCATTGTTTGTTCTGATTGTGATGGAAATGGTAAGTGAAAACTCAGAATTTAATTTCTTTTTATAAAGAGTTTTTTCACCTTTCTTATTCTTTGTTCAACCACGGTTCAAATTAGTCACAGCCTTTGTATGATATCATACAGCAATGGTTTGCTTTATACAAAATTCAGAACAGGAAAACCTTAGACCTCATTAACATTTAGATCTTTCAGTTCTTGTTATATTGAGAAATTTTACACCTTCCCTAAAAAGTTGTTGTGTCAATAGTGAAGGTAATGATGTCTTTAAAATCTATTAAACCAAACACTATTGTTTCCCATCTGAGTCAAAGATATTAGCCAAATAATGATATCACCTCAAAAATTGTCAAAGACATACAGGTTCAGTGGGGATGTAGGATATCCTCATAGTAAGAAACCCAATTAGTCTGGAGGTATGTTGACGCTTATCATGTTTCAGTTAGCTATTCGTGATGATTTCTCTATTGAGCATTTACATTCACAATAAAAGAAACCATCTTTCAAGCAAATAGTGGAAATGGTGACTGATTCAAACAGATGAATCTGTCTATTTAGCACTTGGCTAAATCCTATCTTATTTAGTCTTGGTATTTCTATATGCCTTGGATAAACATGTGAAGGTAGACTTTGAGTGGTCTTGGTTTTGTATTTGGGTTTGATAGCTAGGTTAAGGCTAAGGTTGGAAGAAGAATACATTAAGACCGGTCTTCATCAATAATTCTTGATGAAGTGTCAGGATTTTTTCCATGCATATTTGAGGCCTGTTTCCAATTTCTTGGAGAGCTAGCTGATATTTGAAGTATTTTCTCTCTTTCCATGATTAGAAACATCAGTATCAAACTCACTCGGTTGTTATGTTTTTGCTGAATTGGCTGGCAGGCGCAATAGCGTGCAGTCAATGCAAAGGTACTGGCGTTAATTCTGAAGATCACTTCAACGGACAATTTAAAGCCGGTGGATTGTGTTGGCTATGCAGGTAACTGAACCATACCACTTGAACTTGTATATTTGTTCAATTGTTCTCTTTTGATTCCTTGACATTGCATGCAATTACTTTCAGTAAGCCGTGATTTTTATTAATATAAGGCTGTTAATATATGTAGTCCAAGTCTCAAAATAGAGTCTTTGTATAATAACCATCACAGATGTGTGGAAGGACTTGGGATTATAATTGCCAGGGCCATAGGTTTAGCTTCAATCTAATTCTATACAACATATTTGTTCCTTGCAGAGGTAAAAAGGATATTTTGTGTGGATCTTGTAATGGGGCTGGCTTTCGTGGTGGATTCATGAGCACATTTGATGATTAAAAGCTGGGCTAGATTGAGTTAAAGATTTCCTAATGGCTATACTGAGAGAAAAAAGGTTGTAGGGATCTGCTTGTTTTGTTGGTCTTTTTGTAATGTGTATTCAATAATGTATTCTGCAGTTGTACCAATACGATTTTGTCTTAATTCTTAATTTTTCCATGGTTGAGTTGAGTTTTGTATGTCCATTATATAGTTATACTAATAATGTTCGTTTTTTACAAATTATGTGACATTGGTAAAACAGAAAACATGGTCGGCCAAACCAAAAATAAAAGACAAATAAGGAAACTGTCTTTTCCTTCCAAATTTATGACTTTTGTAGACAAATCTGTAATTTGGTAGAAACAAACTATTTTTAAATAAAGTCATATTTAATAAACTTTAACATGGAATATCATTACTATTGCATATATCTGGCAATAGTAAAATTAACAATTTTATCTTCATATTTATACACATGAAAAAAAATGGAAATTCGTTTTTTGCTGTCTAGCTCTTGAGTTTTAAAGAAAGATGCTTTGGTTAAAAAAAAAAAAACATAAAACATGAGCATGAAGTCACTCTTAATCGACAGTCAATACTTTCGAGAAGCAAAATTTCACAACATATATTACAGGTAACACTTCAGCATGAAGAGATAAACGTATATAACAAGAAATATTAAAAACAAATCCAAAAAAAGTAGTAATTAAAAATATAGTTAGTGTTTGTATAAATGATTTGCCTTGTTAACAACGATCTTAAAGACTAAAATTCCTTACTATATGAATAAGGAAAAAATTATAAATACATCAAATCTCTCTGGTGACGTTGTTATGTTTTTCAACCTAGTTTTGTTGTTTTGTTGTTTTCGATTCAGATTTCTCAGTTGGCATGTTCAATATTAAATGTCTGCTGTCATTATATATTATTTGTAAGCTTGAATAAAGTTTGTAAATATACAATTAAAATTAATATAAATGTTAAATTGTTATTTATTAAAATAAAATAGTATAATAATACAAAAATGGGAGTAACTGTGTGTTGCGGTGGTGATGATAATGAAATTAACTGTAAGTGTAAGTATATGGTATTTACATTTAAGCTATGCAAACTTTCAGTACAAAACGTTGTGCCTTCATTTTACTTATTCTGTACTCCGTCATCTTTTTAACAATTATTTCCTGATACCAGCAACATAAATCACAAGACAGACATTTATAATAACAAAATCCTTCTTTAACGTAAATTCTACATTTTTTGGACATGAAGTAGAATAAAACCCAGTTTTCAATTGGGCTTCTACGGCCCAACTCAACGCTAAAATCATGGGAGATTCTCCTCTACCTCCAAGTTTTTTAATATTCCAAATTTTCTTTTAATACCTACAGTACCCTTCGGTAATTTTAAAAGTACCTTTCTAACTACTATTCACTTTTTGTAGCACCTTTTTTCACTTGAACAAATTTCTAAATCATATCCTAAAAAAATCATTTAATATGGTATTTTTTCTTTATAAGTATCAAATTTATAAATCATAAAAAAAATGAAATGTACTGAAAATAAAATTAAATGGATGTTAAAAAATATTATAGTGAAAAATTACTTTTTTATTATTTATATGTTCTTATTTATATGGATAATGATAAAAATACGTATTTTTACATTCATCACACGTTATAAGAATAAAATACGTTACAAGCATAATAAAATATCATAAAAAATATAAATTTTATAAAGAAGCGTAAAAAATAAAAAAATTAAATAATATATTAGTTCATATGAATATTTATTAAGAGTGTCTCTTTGATGTGAAATTTATAAAGGAGAAATGACAATTTGAAAACTTTAGGATAACGATACTTCATACATATTTTACGATCGATTCAAAATTATTCTATATAGTAAATAAAAATAATAATAATAATAATAAATATTAGAGATAAATATATTAAAATATTATAAAAAAGAGTTGTGAATTTATTATTAGAAAAAAATATTTTTAACAAATTTTTTTATAATTTTTTAATATATATATATATATATATAATAATAGTTTAGGATTGATATGTTTTAAATATTTATTTTTAAATGTAAATTCAAATATACATGCATTTTATTATCATTGTTAAAAAGAATTGTGACAATATCAACATCCGATCCTTTATTTTATTGCCGTGTGTGCCACTCTTCCATTCCATGATTGTGTGGAGAAATGAATTTGAACGTGTGAACTACTTCAGACATTCCACTCTCACAACCGGCTAAAATCCGTCAATTTCCATCAACTTCATTTCTTCTCGACATTGGAAGATAGTGCATAACTGGCTCTGGAAAGGTGAATTCCATTGCTATCGTACCAGCTGCCCGAAAGTCTGTCAACTTTTGAAATTAACGGAGAATTGTTAAGTAATCCCTTTAATAATGTTTAGTTTCAGTTTGATAAGCTAGAAGAGTTTTGTTTGAGTTTCCGAATCCTATGGCCTTCGTAACCGTTGTGTTTTCACTGCTATGCATGTTATTTGCAAAAAAAGGTAAGAGCGTCATAAAGCCAGGGTCTGGACTCTCTGCTGAATTTGGGAATAATAGTTCATGGGTGTCACCTTCTGGCCACTTTGCTTTTGGCTTTTACCCACAAGGTAATGGCTTTGCTGTGGGTATATGGCTGCTTGGTGGCAGTCCACCTCAAAAAACTATTGTGTGGACTGCTAACCGTGATAGCCACCCACTCCCCTCAAATTCAACGTTGAACATCACCACCACTGGTCTGCGGCTTTTCTTAAGTGGGAGAGAAAGCCTTGTTCTCATTCCAACTGTTAATACAACTTCAGCATCTATGCTTGATTCTGGAAACTTTGTGCTCTATAGCAATGGCAGTACTGTTGTTTGGCAAAGCTTTGATTATCCAACTGACACCTTACTAGGAGGTCAGAATTTAACTAGTGGCGCCGAACTGGTTTCCAGTGTGTCCGAAAAAGACTATTCGAGTGGAGCTTTCTATATGCTCATGCATCAAGATGGAAACCTCGTTGCTTATCCAAAGAACAGCGGAGGATATTTCGTTGATGCTTACTGGGCTTCAAACACTTTTGACGACTCAGAGCTCCTCGGACTTGATGCCACAGGCTCTCTTTGCATTGGGATTTTGTGTTTGAACGAAAATTTTAGCCCTAGAAACAAATCACACAACACAAGTTCAATCTACCGTGCCACACTTGCTGCAGACGGGAACCTGATACTATATGAACACCAATTTGAGGACAGCGTTGGCTCTACAAATGTCCGAGTATTGTGGAGTACCTCGATTGAGAAATGTCAAATCAAGGGGTTTTGTGGGTTTAACAGTTATTGCTCAAACGTAACAGGAGATGCGGTGTGTGAGTGTTTTCCTGGTTTCGTCCCCTCCAACAACAGTGGTAACGTGTCTCAGGACTGCATACTGGCCTATGCACTAGATGGTTGCCGAAGCAGAGAAGCCCCAAACCAAATGATTTTGTATAATATTACTCAGTTGGAACATGTGTCTTGGTTCGATACTCCATATTCTGTCGTACCGATGAAGGAGAAAGAGTGCGAAAAGTCTTTACTGGATGATTGTGATTGCGTGGCAGTGTTATATTCAAATGGCAACTGCGAGAAATACGGACTCCCGCTAACATATGGCAGATGGCTTCAGAATTTATCCGTCGTTGCACTCTTCAAGAATGCTTCAGGAACCGTCCAAAATCTAATTCCAAGCAACTTCTTTCCGAAACCTAAATCCAAGGTGGTTACGGATAACAAGAACAGTCTGATAATGATTCTGGCCTTTACTTTGGGTTCCATTTCATTCTTATCTTTGATATTTTCCGTGTCCATTTTCTTCACTTACAAGCGGAAGGTACATAAGTATACAACGTTGTCTGCCAGTGAGAACCTGGGATTTACTGGAGAATGTTCTCTGCGTTCGTTTTCTTTCGATGAACTTGTCAAATCCACTGGAAACTTCACGGAAGAGATAGGAAGAGGATCATTTGGAGCGGTTTACAGAGGCGAAACAGGTGACGACAGCCAAAGTATCGCTGTAAAGAGATTGGAGAGAGTTGCTGCCGGTGACTGGGAGAGGGAATTCCGGAATGAGATTACTTCTATTGCTCGAACACATCACAGGAATTTGGTTAAGCTCATTGGTTTTTGCATCGATGGAGCTAGGAGTCTCCTTGTTTACGAATACGTAAGAAACGGATCTCTGGGAAGTCTTCTCTTCAATGATGAGAAACAGATATCCTGGAGAGACAGACTAAAAATCGCATTGGATGTTGCTAGAGGAATCCTTTACCTACACGACGAGTGTGAGGTCCGCATCATCCATTGCAATATAAATCCTCGAAATATACTAATGGATGAAGCGTGGACTGCAAAGATCTCTGATTTTGGATTTGCAAGACTACTGAAGTCTGAGCATTCAAGAATGAGAAAAGAGGATGATGGGACAAGCAAGTACTTGGCACCTGAATGGCAGAAGGAAGCACCAGTGTCGGTAAAATTTGACATTTACAGTTTTGGGATGGTGCTTCTGGAGATCGTGTGCCGCAGACGCAGCATAGAAATGAATGTTTCCTCAGCAGAGGAGATAGTTCTTTCCAGCTGGGTATATAAATGTTTTGCAGAAGGGCAACTAAACAGGCTTGTTAAGGAGGATGAAGGTGTTGAGTGGAAGATAATGGAAAGAATGGTGAAGGTGGGGTTGTGGTGTGTGCAAGACACTCCTTCTCTTCGCCCCTTGATAAAGAATGTAATCTTGATGTTAGAAGGATTGAAAGATATTCCAATTCCTCCCTCTCCAGCCCACCCTCTTCATTAAATATTTCTAGGAACATCTTCTTCCATTGTTCTGTGTCTGTATTACTGTAGTTTTATTTTCATCTTGAGTTCTTCTTGTGGTTCAATTATATCAAAACCCAGCTTCTCTACTCACCAGTTGCCACCTTCAAAGTTCATGAAATAAAAGACCTTACTTTTCGTAGTGGGTCTGAATAGGTTTTAAATAGATGAATGAAATGGTAATTCATATCCTGTTATCAAAAATATTGTAAAAAGTGTTCATAAAATATCATATCTTTCAAGCTTTGGTTGGTAAAACAAAAATATCTCTATAAAAATTAAATATTTTTTTTCAAGAAATCAAAATTACGTAGTCAGTTAAATGTTAATTGAGAGATATTATAATTAACACTCGTACAATTTTATATATGATAGAAAAACTATGGCACAAATTCACCTCGTCTCTCAGATAGTCTTGACCATTATCGTCATAACTTAATAGGAAATAGAGAATTTTATTTTTCTTCTATATTTTGTTCTTTTGTTTACTTGGTAACCGAAAGACTTGACCATAAGAAGTCCTGGAGTGTTAATTCTCTTAAGATGCTCTCTGTTTTTGGTAGGGACAGGACGACGTTGATTTGATAAAATGAGCAAGAAAAGCAAGTCTTGGGAGACCAATTTGCTTAAATTTGAACCAGGCAAATGCAGTGAAATAGAAAATAGCGATCTGGCTTCTGGTTTCTCAGACTGAAATCATCAAATTCTAATGTTATGGACATCGTTGCCGTGATAATAACTTGCCTGTTGCTCATGTCTGTGGCTGTGGGGACAAGAGTTGAAACGCATCAGATACCACTCGGAACCATACTTGCTGCACAGAGTACTACTACTCCTTCTTTCTGGCTTTCTCCTTCTGCTCAATTTGCATTTGGTTTTTATCCACTAGAACAAGGTGGTGACTTTGTCGTTGCAATTTGGCTGGTTAGCGGGGAGAACAAGACAGTGGTATGGACTGCGCAACGGAATGATCCTCCGGTAACCTCAGGTGCAAAGCTACAACTAAACATGGACGGTAAACTCGTACTAACAGACGACCAACGAGAAGAGAAGGTTATTGCAGCTAATTTCAGTGCAAAAGCTGCCTCTGCCTCCGTGCTCGATTCTGGAAACTTTGTGCTCTACAACAGTAAAAACGACATCATATGGCAGAGTTTCGATTACCCAACAGATACTTTGTTAGGTGGTCAATCTCTTCCAAACGGACATCAACTGGTGTGCAATTCATCACAGAACAACCATTCCAGTGGACGCTTTCGTCTCAAGATGCAGGATGACGGAAATCTTGTTCTGTATCCAGTGGACACAACTGACACAGGAACGGATGCTTACTGGGCCTCTGATACTAGTTTTGCTTTGAATCGCCGTGACCAATATCAGTACCCTCTCGACGAAAATGGTACTCTGCGGATTCTGAATGAAAGCAGTCATGGGAGGACTAAGGTGATTCTAAGTGTAATCAGTAATTCATCTTTAGCTGACGATGGAAACCGGATCATCTATCGTGCAACCCTGAATTATGATGGGATATTTCGTCTGTATGCGCATTTTAAGAATGGTAGTAGCCAAAATTTGGCAAAATGGCCGGATTTAAAAAGCATGTGTTTAGTAAGAGGTTTTTGTGGATTCAACAGCTACTGTACATTAGATGACGCTCAACCATTATGCTCTTGTCTTTCGGGTTTTATCTCCATACATCCAAACGACTCCACTCTGGGCTGCAAAAGGAGCTTTCTGAAAGAAGATTGTTGGGGGAAGAAAGACAGCGCAACCTCGTATGAGATGAAGTCGGAGGAGAATATTGTGTGGGTGGATTTTCCTTATTTCAAGGCTGAAATGTCACAAGAAGAATGCTCCGCTGCTTGCTTGGCTGATTGCAATTGTGAGGCTGCATTTTACGACGGTGTAAGCTGCATGAAACAAAGGCTGCCTTTGAGATATCTCAGACGGCAATTAAGCGAGTACATAACCTCAGTGTTACTGTGGAAAGTGGGAGACAGCCTCAGCAATCGGACGGAAAACGACAATCCTGTGCCTGTTCCTGAACCACCACCAATCAAAGCAACAAGTAATAAAGCCACAGTGCATATTATTGTCATTACATCCGTATTTTCGCTGCTTTTATGTTCAACCATTGTCGTATCCAGCCACTACACGTTCAAGATTCGGATTTTGAAGTATAAAAGATTGATGGAAACTGGGAACTTGGGCCTGAACGAAGAGGTGACTTTGAGAAGGTTTTCATACAGCGAACTAAAAAGAGCAACAAATAATTTCAAGATAGAACTGGGAAAAGGGTCTTTTGGAGCAGTTTACAAGGGGGCGTTGGACAAAGGTAAGAGGTTGATTGCAGTGAAGAGACTGGAGAAATTAGTGGAAGAAGGAGAAAAGGAATTCCAAGCAGAAATGAGAGCCATTGGAAAAACCCGTCACAGGAATCTAGTTCGTTTGTTGGGTTTCTGTGCGGAGGGTTCTAAAAGGCTTCTGGTGTATGAATACATGTCCAATGGCTCCCTTGGAAACCTTATCTTCGTGGGTGAAAGTCAGAGACGTCCAGAGTGGGATGAGAGAGTAAGAATAGCGGTGGAGATTGCTAGAGGGATAATGTATCTCCATGAAGAGTGTGAGGCGCCAATCATTCACTGTGACATAAAGCCTCAAAACATCTTGGTGGATGAGTTCTGGACTGCCAAAATATCCGATTTTGGGCTTGCAAAACTTCTCATGCCCGACCAAACCAGAACCATGACAGGGGCCAGAGGAACAAGAGGGTACTTGGCCCCTGAATGGAACAAGAATGTCCCAATATCTGTCAAGACTGATGTTTATAGCTACGGAATAATGCTGTTGGAAATTTTATGTTGCAGAAGAAACATCGAAGTTCATGCCCCTGAACCTGAGGCGGTTAGTCTCTGCTCCTGGGCTTATAACTGTTTTGTTGCAGGAAAACTCAATAAGCTTTTTCCTTGGGAAGTGGTGGATGACAAAACTGCCGTGGAAAATATGGTTAAAGTGGCACTTTGGTGTATCCAAGATGAAACTTTTCTTCGCCCAACTATGAAGAGTGTCGTATTGATGTTAGAAGGGGTCACCGACATAGCAATTCCTCCTTGTCCCGCTTCCAATTCTACTTGAATTTTCTCTGTTAAGAATCATATGCTTTTCAGTTTATTTGTTTGTCTTCTGTTACGTGCGGTTGTCTTACTGTCACTTGTTAGGCTTATTTTATGGTGCTGTTAAGGTAACAAGACAAGCTGAACTAGTAATTTCCCATGTTAATTTCTGTTCAGGCAGCAAATATAGGTTTGTTTGATGCTTTTGTCCAATAAAGAAATGTTTGATTATGTAGTTGGTTATCTTTAATTTTTCTTTCATGAGACAGTAGTTTTTAAGGAAAATTTTCATCTTAATGTAATTTTATTTTGAAATCACAGCTTAAAGAAAAAAGGATGTTTCATTACACGATTTTAACCTTTTATATAACTTTCTTTTGAGTCTTTATGTTTATAGTTTCTTCTCGTTGAAGTTATACCATACACCCTTCTCCTACAGCTGAACCCCATAACACAAACACGAAGGTTATACCGTGTATCTCATTAACACAAATATCCTATCATATCCCCAAACCGCTAATGAAAAAAATCCGTGTTTTAAGAACCAGACTAGACTATGGTTATCAAAGAGATGTTCTATTCACGGATTCTGAATAGAGACGGGAGAATTATTCTGTGTGTGTGTAAACGGGAGCTTCTACATACACGTTTTTCAACGTAGATATTCACCTCTATGTGAATTCGCATTTAGAACAGTAGACGTCGAAGTAACTTAATTTGCTTCTTCGTCTTTTTCAACTTTCTAAGTAAATTTAAAACACGCTCAATGATTCACGATTGCATGAAATTACCATTAATCCTACCACTAGCACCATTAAGTTTTTCTTTAACGCCCATTTCTGATTGAAGCTTAGAGCGTCATCTACTATTGCCAAGTAGAAAAAATAGAGGTTAATACAGGGCTCTAGTAAATCTGATCTCCAAATGCATCCTTATATAAACCAGATACGGAATATATAATATAATTACATTACAACAGAATACGAATGTTAGCAAAATGTCAAAACATAACTTCTTTAAATTCCAGAGGTTTTATTATATGGAACCTATAATTCTATAAAATTAATTCCATCTTTACATTTAGCATCTTACATCTGTGTTAGTATCTAAGGCATGCATAACAGAGGCATCCAATTTTTTTTTTTAAAAAAAAAAAAAGTGATCAGAAAATAGTCATCCCACTAGTTTGTTGTCAACGTAACCCAGCAGGTTACTTGGCTGCTTGTTCAAGAACCGGAATTTTCTTCCATGTTTCTTCTGAACCACTTATCTTCAACGGTGGCAATGAAAACATGCTAACAGTTGAGCTTCCACTTCTAATTTCCTGCAAAACATGCAAAGCTGATACTGTACTCTTCATATATAGGCTCTCCATGTACTCGATCTCAGCTAATTCCTTGGGAATCAGCAAACCACCATCACTCTTGGTAGTGGTTGAAGTTGAAGGATCGTAACCTTCAGCTTGGGGAGTTGTCTCACCAGAAACAGGAGGAGGATCATTCTCAGGGAAAAGACGGTCCAACATTGTTTCACACTCCTTTACAAGCTTGTAGAGCAAGTCAGTGGTAAAGAAAGGTTGTTGCAAGACCTTCTGAATGAAGGGCAAGCGGATGAGAGCACCAGTTCTCTTGTCATACTTCTTCAGTATTTTCACTAGCCCTGTGGAATGAAAATTGAGGCAACTATTAGATAACTCGAATGGAACAAATGATTTAAAGAAACAAATATCATAAGTATCACATTCTTCAATTTATGCTCAAGATAACGAACTGCGGGCTGATCATAGAAGCGCATATCTTTAGAGCTAGTTAGATCTAAAGCTGACAATGGTTTCCAGCTAAAAAATGCAGAGTAAAGATAATATTATCACGGAAAATCAGTCTGAAAACCACATATTGTTCATATTCCATGTGCCTTTTTGGCATTTTCAAATCAGAATCACTCTCGAGTGGCAAGAAAAAAAAAAGTGAAACTCCCTGATCGTTTATGCTTTAAGATGATGTGACCGTTGCGCATTTTGCAACGGGAATATTTATTAAATCAGCATCATATTTAATTAAAACATGACATACTATTCTTGAATTGGCTTCCTTACCAAGTAGATAGAAGAATAGTAAGCCTGATTATAGGGGTATGAAATAAAAGGGCCAGATGTCCAATTTCAGAAACATGAACATGTTCAAAGTAGATTATTTATTCCAAGAAAAAGCATATGCTTTGTCCTACCAACTTGGCCAAGGAATTTTGAGGAGCAATGGACGATATGTATGGGAAACGAATCCTATTCCATCCCATCCAATGTACTTATATAAGTGCCTATAAGTCTAAAAATACTATTTTCGGAGCAATGGACAACTTGTATTGGAAACGAATCCTATTCCATCTTATTACTTGATTTTTCCCACAGTACTTAGAAGTTCCGTAACGCTACGAAGAACTAGGGCAAAGTTTTAAAATGTAAAGAATCCAGATTTCAATAACAAGAAAGAAAAATAAGCAAATATAACAATACATATGAAAGTTAAAAGTACCTGTATAGTTCAGGGCACTGTAGTTTTCCAGCAAGACCATCTCTCCATGGAAATCCACAATTTCCTTGCGGATTTTCATCATCTCTTCACTATAATCCTTAACTTTGACCACCCTATCTTGTAACTCCTGTATATTTCAACATAACAAATATTAGAGCTTCCGGTTATCTAACTGTTTTATCATATAAATCACCCTGCACCAGCCCAAATAAAAATTAAAAGGTCATACAGAATATTGTGCAGAAGAAAAACAAGACAAATTAGCATTGCCAAACTGCAATAAGAATCTTCACCATATTGCCTAATCAAAACCCCAAATTTCTTTTAATCTCAACGTCATCCATCCATGTTCACAGCTTGTGAATCTACAAGTTTCTTCACTATTAATATTAAACTCCACAATAACATAACCAAATGCTAACGAAAAATATCAAAATTTGTTCCAAAGCCAATAAAAATGTCAAGCTCCTCCAGGCAAAAACTAAAACACAAAAAACAAAAAAATCCTGGAAGTTTGGTATTTAGCTATTTAGCATTGAATAGAAAAAAAAGAAACAAAGAAATCCAAAAAAGAAACAGATCTTCGACGCAACAGCCAAAGAGGAGAGGAGACGGAAAGAGAGGAATCAAGGAGAGTACCTTGAGTCTGATAATGTATTCTTCCTCCTTCTCAACGAAGAAGGTGTTGAATTTGTCGAGTTCACTCTCGAGCAAGTTACGGAAGTCGGTCTCCTCCTTGGACATGTCGGCGGCAGTGGGTGCAGAATCAGACTTGTGGCGTTTTCCGGGGCGGTCATCGGCGGCAGCAGGAGGGTCAAATTGTTTAAGCTTCTTCTTGAGCTCCTTGTAGGAGAGGAACTTGTCGCGCCACTCCGGCAAGGTTTTCTCGATCTGGCTGCTGAGACTCTTTCCGAATTTCATGGCTTTCTGTTAGGAAAACGTTGGAAAGAAGAATTTAATTTTGGTAAGGAGAAAGGAAGCGAGGAGAGGAAATAGAGGATGAAAGCGGTGATAGATATAACGGTTGGAGGGAGGGAATATTCGAGGGTATTGTTGGAATATCCGTAAAAACAGTATATTTGGGGTTTTATTCCTTTCTTTCTTTCTCTTCAAACTTACCACACTACTTCTATCTTGTACTGTATAGGAAGGAAGGAAGGAGAGAGGAGTGATTTTTGTCATGTCTTGTCGCCCTCTGCTACCTACCAACCTCTGCATTTCGATTTTCTTTCTTTTTAATTAAACAAAGTGTTAGATTAACTCCACTTATATTCATATAACTCTAATCTTCTGCCCTCCACCTGTTTGCAGTTTCTAATCATTAAAATATACATTCAATTTAAATGTTTCCAAAATTAATTATAAGTAAATAAAAAGTAATAAGTTTCTTGACAAAAAAAATTACGATAGAAAACAAAATTCACTTTGGCTTGTGGTTATGAAGGAGTTGTAACACGTTAAAAGAGGACTACTAAATTTAAAATAGTCATTTTTATAGGAAAAAGTTAAAATATTTTTTTATTTTTAATTTCTGATGTTTATCACTTTTCTTAAACATGTATTTTCTAATTTTACCTTATGTTACTTCTATAATTACTTCACGTACCTTTTGTGAATTATTTTTTCTTAACCATAAGACACCTAAAACAAACTTAACTCGGTTAAACAAAAGTAAGGATCTAATTTTTTATTTTCTTTAGTTTTCAAGTATGGATGTAATTCATAATACGTTAAGAAAAATATAAATATTAGTATAAGTGTGTGAGATTGATATGGTAAGCCAAAAGTTTAGCAGACGAGTCCTCCAATCTACTACTTATTTAGTGAGATAGATTGATATTTTTAACTTTGCCACTTTATTTTAATTTATTGTACTTAGTTAGACAACCAAGACACTGAATTGGTGCTCATTTTAAAATCAAATAAAAATAATAGTTTAAAATATTAATTTTTATTGTATTATATAAATGATAAAGATATGTAATGATAATATGACTTAATTCATTAATACTTATATATTATGTTTCAAAATTAAAAAATAACAAAATTATTTAAAAAATATGGATTAGGTTGATACTCTTAACCCTAGCAAGTTAGTTATTTTTATAAACCAATAGCAAAAATAAACTAAAATGAGATAAGGTGACGTATTTTGTCCCTCAAATTTTTGAAGTGTTCATCCATTAAGATTTATTTTCTACGAGCAATTTAAAAAACCAATATTTAAATCTAAATTGAGTTATGAAACTAACTAATGAATTAGTAGATTGGTTAGGTACAAACCAAACTAAATTGAAAATGTGTTAGGTTGATAAGATTGAACATTATATTATGATATAGACTGTATGTGGTGATAATAGAAGAGTGTGTATTGAAATCATTGTTGAATTGTGATTTTTAAAGTATAAAAATTGGTTTTGAAAATGATGTTCGTGTTATAAACAAATTTGAGAATTTCAAAATTCTTGTTGGAACATAATTGATATAAGAATATTTGGAATTGAAAAACTTGAACGGGATCTTTTTGAAATGTTTTTTTTTTATAGTTTTTCATATATATATATATATATATATATATATATATATATATATATATATATAATATAAGTATTTTAGTCTTATATTGTTAATTTAATTAATATATAATAAGGAATGGGTTTGATTTAGTGTTTTTTCACTTAAGTGTTTAAATGATGTTCAAGTTATTTGACTAATTGTTAAAGTAACCATTTATAGTTTGAGTGAGAAATAAATTATAACAATTTTCTCTCTTCTATAAGTAATGTCGTTATCCATTATTCAAAAGGATAGTTTTATTTTATTTTATGTTCTTTTCAAATGTTAGGATGGGTCAAACCCGAGTAAGGCAGAATCGAGTTGACTACAAGGTTAAAGTAAGTTAGTCTAAGTAAAAAACAAGTCAAGTTGATTCTGGTTAAGGTAGAATCAAGTTGGTCTGAGTCTAGATTAAGATGAATCGACCAAAGTCCAAGTCAACCAAGGTCTAAGTGAAGTCAAATTAACTTTAGTCCAAATCAAGCCAAATTGGGACGAGTCTACATTTAGTTGGGTTAGGGTGGGTCCAAGTTCATTTGACTCAAGATCAACCAATATTTAGTCGTTAGGCTAGAGTTAGTTTAAGCTAGACCTGTCAAATAGGCTCCTATAATAGGCCCTGGCCCTAGTCCATGTGGGTTGGGGCCAAAAAAGCCCACAGGACCAAAAAAGCCCTTTATTAAAAAAGCCCCCAGGACTAAAAAGCCCCAAAACCCTGTGGGTCAGGGTCAGTCCATGGGCTTTCTTTTTTACAAAATTTACGCTACAATTTTACAAAAGTTGTATCTTTCAAACTAATCTAATGATTTAAACATCTCAATTTCATCTCAAAATTTACGTTATAACCAGTACTGTTAAAACAAGTACCTATCAACTGTCAAGAAAGAAACTAAATTAATACTTCTGCAACTAGCAACAAGTATTGGTCATCATCACATGATTATTTTTGAACAATAGAACATAAAAGGGTGGAAGACCAAACACACTACAAGACAATCACCTCCTAATTAATTATGAAAAAATTGCCTTGATTATTGTGAAATATCCCCGAGTTCAATCATTGTCTTCTTTGTCTGCGTAAAATAGAGAACATCAGAATATTAGTATATGAAATCAAATATCATATCAAAATTGTCTAAAATACAAGAAGATGCCACACCTTTTTACATGTAGGGGAGTCTCACATCCTAGCTCAATTCCTGGAATGCGACTTATAATATGTTGGACAATAATAACAGCTGAACAAAGAAATACCAAACTATAATCATTTAACATCAGCTCAAACATTCAACATAACACTTTATATGGAGAAAGATTAAGAATATACACTATGAGTTTTCAATGTTAAAGAACAAACCTTGTTAGGATCAACAACATCAAGGTACAAAAGTTGAGCAACTATGATGTTTGCCATATCGTCATCAACAACTCCACCACAACGAATTATTCTCTAAATACCAAAACACGTTATTAATACTACTAGCCAGATTAGATCCTCCCTCACAAAGCACGCACGAAAAAGAGGAATGAGAATCCTAGGCTTGATTGCCCCGTGACACTAAGACACATCCATAAGAATGAATAACTGACAAATAAACATCGAGAGACAAATAAACATGAAGACAAAGTGGGTACCTCCAAAATGGGTATGAAATCGACAAGCAAGAATGATTGAGAGAAGGGTCGACCAAAGTTCTGAGGTTGATACTGCCGTCGACTCTGAGCTTGTAAGGGTGATGAAGTGAAGGGCAGAGGGTTTTGCAGTTCTGGAAATCTAAGGTTGATGTCGCAACCTTTGTTGTAAACAATTGCTCGCAGATGGTGTTTGTTTCAAGAAAAATGAAAATGTAGCATAAAACAATGGGGCTATGAGGCTAACCCGACCCTAACCCATTTCAGGGGGTTACAAGGGGTAGGGGCTTTAGAAAAGCCCCCTCATACGTGGGTCAGAAAAAAGTGGGCTTATTATGTAAAGGGTCGGGGCTGGCCTGGGCTAAAAAAAATGACAGCTCTAGTTTAAACTTCACCCATTAAGACCAGGTTAGGTCTCACACCTTCAAAACTAAGTTAAGTGATTAAGAACATGTTGGACACATCATTAGCTAGACCAAGTTGAGTTAGGCCCATGTCAAAACAAGTAAACTTAGACCTAAGTCAAGCTGAGTCAATCCAAGTTTAGGTTGATGTGATTCATCCTAAGCCTAGGTTAAGGTGAGTAGGCCCCTACTTAGATCAAGGTGAGCTAACCTCTATCTAAATCAATTTGAATCAGCTTGAGCCCAAGTCTGACAAAAATAAATCTAGGCTGAAGTTAAGGTTAGTTGACCAGATCTAAGGTCGATCCATCCAAGTCCTAACCCAAGTTGAGCGAAGTTGGTCTATAACGAGTCAAGTTAATCCAAGCTCAAATTAAGTCAAGTTGATTCTTAATCCAATTAAGATTGGGTTGAGCCCAATCCATCAACCATGTCAAACCCAATCTGATCATAACTAGGCCAAAGCATGCACAAGTTGAGTTAAATCAACCCAAGCCCAAGTAAAGTCGAGCTACCTAAACAAAGGGCGAACCAAGTTAGCTTATGCCTTGTTCGAATCTTGTTAGCTTGAGTCTCAATTGAGCTATTCTTGTTTGTGTCAAACTCATATGAAATTAATAATTTGGATCAAATTGATCCAAGTCAAATTGAATATGTTTTCAATCAATACGTTAGATCTATATCAATAAAGAACCACATCAACTCATATTAAATTTAATGTAATTAAACAAGTGAATTTAATATATATTTAATAAAATTTAATTTATATTAAAAAAATTCAAATGAATACGATCTAGATAAAATGGACCTCAATTTCAAATCTAATTTATTTTATTGGATTTAAATTCAATTTTGAATGAATTTTAAAAAAAAAATCAATATGTTATCATTCTTAACAAAATCCAATATCATGTTATTTTCATAAGGATTATGGATTTCAACTAAGGATTTGTTGTTTATATATAATAGTAATAAGTTGATAAGGAACATTTTAAATTGTTGGAGGTATAATCTTGATAAAAAAATATCATAATATACTATATTTTGATCATACTTTTCAATTGAGTAGAATTTACAGTGAATTCCTTGTATAGAAATATGAAATAAAGAAAAACTTTATAATGAATAAAACGACATATTAATCTCATTAGATAAATATTTGACAAACTCTAACTTCTATTATAAAAATAAAGTTTAAAGTTAAATTAGTATTTCAAAATCAACTTAATAAAATAAAATTTATATCCATTTATATACTACAATTTAATTATATATTTATCAATACAAAATCTTATCATGTTTCATAACGTTAAAAACTTAGACATCTCAATTAAAAGAATAGATGAATCCAATAATAAATATAAGAATAGTTCCATCAAATATGACTACAAGAAGCCAAAAGATGCTCTGACAGTATATTAGTATGTGAAATGAAATAGTCCTAGATAAAGAAAAAAGAAAAAAGAAAAGTAGTAAATTAAAATTATTTTATTGAAATACTAAATGAAAGAAGACATTTGGTGAGAGCAGAGAGAACAGAAGAGAGAGTGGACCTTCTGTTTTAATAATTAATGACGAATGGTATAATTCCAACCCATTTGGAATATCCTTCGGAACTGACCGCATGGATATTTTTCGAATAACAATATTTGAACAATATTTTTTTACAACATTTTAATATTATTTATATATTATTTTATTTTTAATTTAAAATTATTTTATAATTAATAATAATAATTATAAATATCACCATGAATTAATAATGATATTTAAATATTATAAAAAAATATTATCTAAATATTATTATCTATATTTTTAGTTGTCCAAGTTTTTTCTTGCGTGGATTTGCTTTCATATCTAAATCCATTATAAAATAAATAAATAAATCGAAAAATATTTTAAAACGTTTGAATAATTAGTAAAACGCATTTCTTTATATAATAATAGAAATATTTTGTATTTTTTGTCAGTATTTTAAAAAGTATACTAGTTTCTGCTATAAAATGAAGGTATCCGTGCTTTTCTTTCTTGCATCCAACTTTATGGCCACGTGTCCCTTATCTATTGGCTTCCTGAGAAAGTCCGCATAGTTGAATGGATATTCTTGGAGTCTGTACTTGCTTTTAAAAATAAAATGCATCACATTTTTTACTCGAGTGACCATTTTACGGAAAGTGGGAAAATGGATTACATAATTATGATCATAGTAATAATTACTCAATTTACTATTACAAAGAAGGAGAAGAGAAAAATAAAAATAATATACAAATAATATTAAATTTACTTTTCTCAAATTAAGCTTGTGTTAGTCATGTAAAAAAAATCAATATTAATATTTTTTAAAAGAATTTTTTTTTCTAAATCGAAAGGCTTAAAAAACACTTTGAAATTTAGGAATTATAAAAGCGTAAGTGAATTAATTAAAGTTTATATTTTTATAATTATATTTAAGTTTGGAGGAAGCAAATATTATCGTAAACTTTAAAAATAACGAATTAACAAAAATAAATTTTAAAAAAATCATAAACTTAATAAAAAAATTAGGTTTAATCATTCTGATAGTCCCTATTTTCGGTGATTTATTTCAATTAGGTTCTTCATTTTTTCTTTTTCTCAATTGAGTCACTATTTTTGAAAAATTGAAGCAATTAGGTCACTGTCGTAAGTTCCGTACTAACACCGTTAAAAAGGGTGACACGTGTCAGCTCGTGATTTTTTTGAATTTTTTTAAATATATTTTTAATCTTGTTATTTATTTAAAAAAAAAATTGTCACGTGTCAAGTTGACGTTGAGCCACATGGCAATGACAATGTGAGGTGGCACTGATAGTGCCACGTGTCACTATCAGACCACGTGTCATTAGATTTGTCTCAATTTGGTCCTTATATTTTTAATTTGTCTCAATTTAGTCCCTGTACTCTTATTTTGTCTTAATTTAGTCCTATTTTTTTTAAAAAAACTAAACAATTTTGTTTCTCTCCAAGTTCAAACAAAATTTTATTTGTATATAAATCTTTACAAAGAAATTTATACAAATTAATTTTTTTATTAGAAAAATAAAAAAATTACAAACTAACATATGACACATTTTTATTATATAGTAGTAAAGAAATCATTTAACCTATGAATGAGTAACTTATAAAAGTTAACATCTCAATAATAAATATTTTTGTGAAGGTANTCTACACAAGTATAGTCTCAATACTTCCTCAACAATTCATAAAAAGTTTTTAGAGTTAAATATTTTGATTTGAAATACATCATTACTAAAAATTTGCTTAACAAAAACAAATTTAAAGACAAAAATTTGGAAAATGTACCGTATTTTATTTGGGAAGGAACAATTTTTTTAAATTTTTTAAAAAAATTAAGACTAAATTGAGACAAAATAAAAATACAAGGACCAAATTGGAACAAAATAAAAATACAGGGACCAAAATGAAACAAACGCAATGACACATGGTTTGACAGTGACACGTGGCACTGTCAGTGCCACCTTACACTATCATTGCTATGTGGCACAATGTCAACTTGACACATGGCAAAATTTATTTTTAAAAGAAAAAAAAATAAAAATAAAAAATAAAAATAATTAAAAATATATTTAAAAAATTCAAAAAAATCACGAGCTGAAACGTGTCACCCTTTTTAACGGTGTTAGTACGGAACTAACGACAATGACCTAATTGCTTCAATTTTTCAAAAATAGAGACCCAATTGAGAAAAAATAAAATGAGGAACCTAATTGAAAAGTCACCGAAAATAGAGACTCTTAGAATAATTAAACCAAAAAATTATATATAAAGGTGCTACCAAGATATTATTTTAATGTAGTTTATTACTTCTAAAAGCTTTAACAACGATAACATTTAAGATAAGAATCTATTAAATTTATAAATTTTAATATTTTTAATATTATACAACAAAGTGTGGAAGAAAATGTAAATCTATTTACAAACATTTCGTAATAGAATAATATATACAATATAAACAATTTTAAAATCCCTTTATATGTATATAAATATAACGTGAGTGGAGGTAAAAAAAACTTTAGCATATTCCTTTCTAAGAACCTTTATTCTCCAATGGAAGGCTTCAATTAAAGCTGTGACTCCACCTTTTTCTCTATCTTATCTCTTATTCTTTTATATTAATTAATCTCATCCCACTCTAACCTCTCTTCTTCTTTTTTTCATTCCTAACTTTTATAAATTCAAATTATTATTAATTTTTATTTTTTTTCTCATATGAAGAACGACTTATATTTTAATACAAAATAAATATATACTGCTTGAACTAAAGATAAATAAAAATTTTTTCTTGCATTTGCTTGATGGGTAAATTTTTTTAAAATATATTCTCAATATCTTTTTCACTTATATAATTTTTCTTTTTAGTATAAGATGAGTATTTGTTGGAAAAAAAAAACTATAAGAAAAACCGTGGGATAGCACCTTGGGAGAAAAGTCAAGTGGTTGTATGACAAGTTGACCTATTAGCTTCCATTTAATTTTGTGAAATCAAGAGTCATCTTTTTAAGAGTGTTTCTCTCTGCACCTCACTTTCTTCTTTCTACACCTCCAATTTTACCATTTTTTCCTTCATTTAATAAAATCAAAACGTATTTAATTATTTAATTTTGTCTCTAACTATAAATCCTAACATACACCCCCTCACCTCTTTTCTCATCACTTGAGTAGCATTTTCTTCAGTGAATGTTTCATTGGTTTGAGCCGATAGATTATACAATGATATATTGGTGTTGGTCATCAGTGCTAGTGGTGATCGGTGTTGGTGGTGATCTTTTTGGTGGTGGTGCTACATTGAAGTGGAAGAAGATAGAGTGCGACAGGAAGAAGACAGAGCACAAAAGAGGTTAGTCTCAGAATCCAAATAACCGCACTTGGAGGAACGGTTATGGCTGCCACCTTAAGAAAGGCATTTCGACACAGCCGCACTTCGTGTTGCGACTGCTGCCAACCGCACTATGAGTTGCGGTTTTGAGATTCCCCGTTTATGTTGTGGTCTGTTAACATGTTTTGTATTATATATTATATGTATTATGTGTATGATTTATCATTTAATATGTTATTATGGATGATCAGAGGTAGGATCTTTTAATATTTTTTGCAGGGAGAAGAAGAATGGCTAGCCGCAGCACATTTTTTTGCAGAGAAGCACGTTTTTTGTAGAGAAGAGGCAGGATTTGTGTTGCAGAGTTAACTGTAAAACATTTCATTTCAGGCATATGAATGAAGTTTTCGTTCTTTTTTTCTTAGTTAAAGTTCATATATAGAATTAGAAAAAACCTTTTACGTTAGTAATTAATAAAAATATTGATATAATTTTCATTTATATATGTATAACTGCAGTTTATCACAATAAATAATAAAAATATTAAAAGATTTTGCCTTTGCAAATTTTTTGCACTTCTTCTCCTCTAGCCGCAGCACGAACGACATTCCCTTTAACCGCAGTACGAAATGCGGATAACCCCCAAAACCAATCGCTGGTCGACTTGCGGTTACCACCAGCCGCTGATCCAGCTGCGTCGCTACCATATCTGCACTTCTTAGTGCAGGAGGAGTTAACCTTGCATCTCGCAAAATTTCCATGCACACAGATCATACATCCCAATTCATACACCCACTTAATTTCTATACACACAGTTCATATACAGTTTTCATACACAATTTATACAAGCTACGAGCACAGATCAAATAATTCATTATTCACACATCCATGAACAAGATATAGGGAAAATAACTAATCTAGAAAAAATTGATATATGAAACAACCACCACCGAACACCGAACACGAACTCAGGATAGAGGAAATTAAATGGTGAGAGAAAAATGAGGGAAGAGGACACCTACTTAGGAGAAACAGAAGTATGGGGAAAAATATGGGAGTTTCAGATTTAAAATTATGCAAAGAAGAAGAAAGAAGAAGGGGGTGTAGGGTTTATAAGATTTGAAATGCGGTAGTGGAGTAGGACTCTGGTATTTGCTTTTTCAATGCATGGATTAGTTTTTTTTTTTTTTTAAATCGAAATATTCTATCAAGGTTCGAATTGAAAATATGAAAAAGATGGGAGGTGCAGGACGAAGCTGGTGAGGTGTAAGGAGAACTGTTCTCTTTTTAGTAGTCTAGTCACTTAGATGTTTTTTTTTTGTTATATGTGAAAAATGTTAAATTTAATTTATTAAATTTTTTTGAAAATTATAAGATAAAGAATTATAATATTTATACGGTTTGAAAGATGTAAATATACAGTATTATTTTAATCCAACCAACAATTTTCTCAATTCATTTCATTGGAGGTATTAATGAGTCAAGACTTAAAAAATATTTTTAAATAGACTCATCTAAACATTACACTCATTATATAAATATTTTATTAAAATTAAAAAATAAAAAATAGAAAAAAGATACGAAAAATCATACATGTTATAAATAAATTTAGTAAAAATATAGATAAACTCATGATTTTTAGTTACGAGAATTATTTTATAATTTAAAATCTACATATCTTTACAACTAATTGTTTATAAACCATTGTTTTACAAAACTTAATATTATTGTTCTTTGACCTATTGCTAAAAATACCCATCACACACACACATATATATATATATATATATTAAAAAATACTATCAAATTTAATAGATCAATAAACTATTAAACTTGTTAATATGCAATGTACTAAGTTGGATTAATATTCAATCTATTAGATAGAACATAAAATAAACATTATGCTTCATGAAAAATGTTTTTTTAATAATTTTTTTTAACAGTTTTTTTACAATTATTTACGTGATAATTGTGATCTGTTTTAAATATACAGACCAATAAAATAGTAATACACAATCTATCATTGTTAAAAAATTTGTTAACATATTATGATCCATATTTTATCTCGTGTAAGTTAATTCTAATTTCTTTACAAAATATTTATTTTTAGACAATTTAAATGTTTTTAATTATTTATTTGACAATTTCAAATTATACACATAGGAATCTAAAACACATTGAAATGTTGTAGCTGATGATATTCCAACAACATGATTCTTTGAATTGGATTCCAAAATATATGTAAAAACTTTTTATAAACTCTTGTAGATTTAACTCTTTTATCGAACGATGCATTTCTTTCTTTTAGTTTATCATTTTTTTTTCCTCTTCTTTTAAAACATCGAAACATCAATTTTAACAGAAATATTAATTAAATATATTATTGTAATAAAATAATTTTAAAAAATTACCTTTTTAAGTGAATTATAATATAAACCTTGATATTTAACAATTTTTTAACATTATGTATTACTAATTTATTAGTTCGCTTGTTCGAAACAGATAAATAAGAAGTTATCTTATGTATTGGAAAAAATTCTTAAAAACACATTTTCCTTATAATATAATCATAATATTCCCTTCGTGTGTAGTGCAAGAGAGTCTGCTTGCTTACAGCGGTATTATTTGGGCCTGAACATTACGGGCCCGCTGCTTTTTATCAGGTTGATATTAATCACGCTCGCACAACCTTTTTCCCTCTTCGCACCATCTTTTCTTTTTCTTAATAATAGCTATTCTCGTGCAAATTATATATATATATATATATATATATATATATATATATGGAGTTTGCTAATTAACGTAAGTTTTTTTAGTTGGTACATTTTAACAAAATACACCGAATTTTAGGTTACAAAAAAGTATTTATTAAAAAAAGAAAGGTTAAAAGCTTTTTTTGGTCCCAGTTTTGGATAGAAAAATTTGAAATGATCCTCATTTTTATTTTGTGTTCAATTTAGTCCCAAAGAACGTATTTCGTGTTCAATTAAGTCCTTTTTACTAACTCCGTCTAAATTGATAACGACGAGCTGTCTAGATGTGCAACTGCATTGTGAGGTGTCATTTTTTGCTGACTTGGAGTCCTAATTCCAACTGAAAAGGACTCCAAGTCAGCAAAAAAATGACACCTCACAATGCAGTTGCATATCTGGACAGCTCGTTGTTATCAATTTAGACGGAGTTAGTGAAAATGACTTAATTGAACACAAAATACGTTCTTTGGGACTAAATTGAAAACAAAATAAAAATGGAGACCATTTCGAATTTTCCTATCCAAAACTGGGACCAAAAAGAAACAACTTTAAATCCAAGGATATTTTAATAATTTTAAAATTTAATTTAAAATAAAAAATTAAAATGTAGTTATTAAGTTATTACCTTTTATTGTATATTTTTAAAAAAGGTAGTTGTTTTTTAAAAGAAAAAATAAAAGGTAGTTGTTTTTTAAAATAAAAAATAAAATAAAAGATAATAACTACTCATGTGGACCAATCAGAATGAGAAATAACTGCTTTTTTTATTTTAAATTAAATTTTAAAATTATTAAAATATCCTTGTATTTAAAATTATTTCTTGAACTTTGTCTCCCTGTCGAATGACCTGTTCTCCTCGGTCGAAATAGATGAATCAATTCCTTTCCTTAGAACCGTATTTGAGAATTTTCTGACTCATACGACTCAATAATCAATTCTTTTTTTATAACCTAAAATTTTGTACACTTTCACTACAGTAACGAAGGACATTACCGAAGGCCAAAATCCCTCGGAAAAGGCCACAAGCCGTCGCTAAAGGCCAATTACCGAGGTCCCGGCGACGGTCAAAAAGCCCTCGGTAAATAAGTCGTCGCTACTTTTACCGAGGGCTTATGGCCATTTTTGACCATTTTTGACCTTAAAAGTTCACTTTTTAGGTACTTAAGGGTCAAATTTCGAGTTTGACCTTATTATTTGTTTTTGACCACTTTCCTACCTTTATTAGACTAAGTTAGACTTGTTAGGATACTAAGACAGTAAAGAATCACATTGCACTCGAAAATCACTACTTCACTTCCAAAATAAGGCAAAATTGATGGTTTAGGAAGTGATTTTGCATATGACTTCAAATTTGACCAAATGAACAGTGCATACAACTTTGAAATGGTAAAATAAACTTGCACAAATGGTAAGAATACACTGAAAATATCCGTTTCATCAAATCACAACAGCTGTAACCAAAAATACTGCAAAATTTGGTGATTTAAAGGGGAATTTTGCATATAGGTTTCAATTTTCGTGCTAATGTGATTCTATGCTATTTGGCAGTTTAAACAAGTCCTAAAGGTTGTTTTAAACTTGTTAGAACATGCAAATTGAAGCCAGACTCATGAATGTGAAAATTGGAGATGGGATAAATGTTTCTTATGATACAGATTACTTATGTTGTTTCTTTTCTTGGCAGTGTTGTGATCAATCCAAATGAAGAATTTTTGAGGAATGGAAAGTATCCCTATCTTACAGTTTTATCTGCTGGGCATGCTTTGCATGTTTTTATCAACAATCAGTTGGCAGGTGAGCAGTACACTGCTAGTTCACTTCACGCTGTTTCAGCAACACTAATGATTTAAACTACAAGGATGTATTACTACAAATATTCAATTTCTATGATTTTTTCTTTTTATTTCGTAATGTGATCCAAGAGGAAGAAGAGGGAATCTTTTAAGTACTTTTGAGAAGTAAATGGATTGGACAACTGCACTTTATATATATGTAATGACATGATCAGGTAGCTTATCCAATACTTGATGGACATGACCATAAATCATGTTACCATTCTTCTCTTAACTTTCTTTCCAAACTATAAAACAACTATAACTTTGGTTTCTCCTTCTAGTTTGGTAACTTGGGGGATTGAAGATAGTATATAACCAACATATATGCAAGTTGGTTCGTCCTTGTACTCTATTTCATCCTTATAATTACTCATTTTAGTAATGAAGGTGTACTTTGATATTTTTAAGGGTGCTGCCATGGTCTTCTTCCAAGAGGGCATTTCGGTGAAAGGGTGGGGAACAAGGTGTGAAGGTTATATATAAGAAGAATATGCAACACAGAGAAGACTAGAGAGAAGACAAGAATAAGCAAGCATTCAATGATACATATGCATTCACAAACANAATTTGCAAATTGACTTAACCCAAGATTTGAAAACAGGACTGTAGTAATCAATTTAAAGCTTACAATGAATGTGGGAGCAACTTTCTCTCTTGATTTCACTCCAACTTAAACATTCACAATTTGCAATTCCTNGATTAAGNAAATTCTTAATTCTGCACAAATAACATTNAANAAAATTGTTAGACTAAAAACTGAATTCTATCTCTCAATTTACCAAAGCAAATAAACCAAGTTAGCCTCATAAAACTCTCACAATATCAAAGCTATTAGAAACAAGAATTCAATTATCTTACACCTACCTAGCTCCCATTTCAAGTNTATCATTCTCCANCAGAATGAGTACACTTAATTGTCAGAACTATTTTTGGTCATATGCTACAACAAATGCATATTCATAAAGATGAACCTTGAGGTCTGAAGCAAACACAATGAAAGTAAATCTTAAACAAGTTGAAGTTAATAGAGCAATTCTTCATATTTATAAGTTTTCTATTTGTACAGTTCTATTCCTATTTTCATATTATAGCCTGTGGTTATTACAACCCAAAAAGCTTCACAGGAGGAGAACTGAGAGTGTTGAATGCACTTGATGTGGCGAAGACACAATGGTACCACTTCATAGCAATTGTGATAGCAGGAATGGGTTTCTTCACTGATGCCTATGACCTCTTCTGCATTTCCCTTGTTACTAAGCTGTTAGGGAGACTATACTACACAGAACCAGGTGCACCAAAGCCAGGAACTCTTCCCCCAAGAGTTATTACAACCCAAAAACATCACCAAAACACATATTCTGAGTAGAACAATTACAATCATACCTTAATTTATCCAATATCAATCACACAACAAAATTTACAGAATTCAACAACATCAACTCAATCATCGAATAACAGTACCCAAAGCCTGAACCAATTGAGCACCGCATCAACAGCAAGAAATAACATACCAAACAAAAAGCAACCAAAACCAGAAACAAATCACCATATTCGCAACTGCAATCAATTAGTGTATCATTCCAAAGTTCATTATTGGCACAAGTCATTCCCCCAACCCAAAACTCACCTCCACCATAGGAATTGTCGACACCCTCCTTTGACGACACCCTCCGTCGACAGTGGCACAAAAGGCAGCAAGGACCGGCAACCAATAGCCTTCAACGAAAGCCCCTCGTAGCGAAGATGAGAGAAACGCACTACCAAACCTCTCGTACTGATACCAACGTCCTCCTCAAACCACCGGACGAGCTCAAACCCTCAACTCACCACCACTAACTGAAGAACGAAAGCAATGTTGATTGGAAGCAAAGGAGATTTTNACAGACAAGTGGGTTGGGGAACAAAGGGAGGTAGTACTGCTGAAGAATGAAAGTAGGGCTCGAAGAAGTGAAATTCGTGAGAACCCCCAAATTGTTATTTCATATTATCAAACTACTTACCGACGGGCACAGCCCTTCGGTAACTAACATTCCCATTACCGAGGGTTTAAATCCTTCGGTAACTTTCTACTCCAAAGGCCCTCGGAAAAACCTTCGGAAAACGTCATTTACCGACGACTTATAAGCCTTCGGTAATAATCCTTCGGTAAATCACGCATTTCTTGTAGTATTTCTTAAAATATACCAACTAAAAAACTTATAATGTAAATTAACAAACTTTTATATATATATATATATATATATATATATATATTTGAACCATTTCAAAATAAAAAACTTAATGAATTTTATTAAACTATGTTTTTTAATATATTTATTGAACCTAGAAACAGGAAAACCAATTAATGCTTTTAAATACAACTATATTATAATAATTAGGCTTCATTGTCGTAAAATAACATAACAAAACTAATTTACAGTTTACTTAATAAATATAGCATAATCAATAATTTTATTTTTATCGAATTAGTTGAACTATTTATCATCTTGGACATCTTAATAGCGAGGTATTTTATGTTTACTTAAAAATAAAAAATTAAATAGACGAAAAAAAAAGTATGGAAAATAATGTTAGAAAATATTCTGTATAATTGTTCTCTAAACTACCTATCGTATTGGTTCTATCCTGGAAAGTACTTTCAAAATTCTTCCGAAATAACAAAATGTTCCGAAATTATGAAAACAATTAATTTGTCTCAATAGAATATTAAGAAAATGAAATTACGAAAAAAATTCGTTCCTTTAGTAGAGAAAAGACCCAAAATAGTAGATAGTTTGCAATAACAATTAGAATTGAGCCTAAAAGAATAGACTCTGCCCTTTATACTTTTTCTTAAGTATCACAAAATTATCTTTAGTAAAAAAATAATAATAAAGGAAAATAAGTCTAGCAATTAAATTGTAAATAGTAAAACCTAATACAAAAATACTTAAAAGAACATTTGCTTCAAGTTATTTTAATCCTACATGTAAGGACTCCATAATTTATTATTCAAATAAAATAAAAACAATTATCCTCTATCACTATGTATATATGATTAATTATTACAATTCCATGAGTTAACCCACATGATTTATATATATTTATATATATAAATCTAAAAATATTTTATAATTTCTAAAGTATTACGGACATTATCATATAATTTTATTCAATTATATTTTTAACTAACACTAGCGGCGACGATGGCAGGAAACGAGTTACGTGGACAAAGTTAACTACATAAAGTGTGTGAAAGAATGAGAAGTAAAAAAGATTATAATAAAATTTTGAAAAAACATTTTTAGTCTCATTTTAGTGTGTTAATTATAATAAGAGATGAAAACATTATTATCTTATTTATTTATTTATTCTTGTTATGTATTTCTAGTCCTATTTTTTATTTATTAAATTTATAAGTATTTTTTCCCATGGAAGTGTCCTAATATGTAATATTTTTTAAAAATTTTATAACTATATTTTGTTAGTTAGATGTTCATTACATCATCTTATTTATTTAATTTTGGTTATTCTATAATTGCATCTTCTAAAAAAAAAGTAACATTAACTATGTCATATTTATTTAATTATCATTAATTGGTGAACTATTTTAAACCAATATCATTTTATGGTATTTAACTAATATACATACATTTATCAACTTTATTATTTATTATTTTTCTTAGATGGACAAACAAGTATAATCAAAATAATATAACAATTTGAAATAATGATATCTTTAATAAAGAAAGATGACATTTTTATTGGACATTGACCTTGCAGATTTTAAATTAGTAGATGTTATTTAAAAAAAATATCTTTATTTTGTGAATAATGATAAAATTCATTTATTTTACTTAATAATTATAAAACTGATTCAAATTTTAGAATATATTAAAATAAAAATTATAAAAATAATAAATATAAATATATTGGATATAGGGTCAAATGTTCATTTAAAACAAATTTTACTTGTTTGTTCCAATGTTTTTCTTTTCACGTTTAAGTAAGTCATATTTCAATCAATTGAGGGTATTTATAAAAGTGTTTCAATACTAAAGTCATAAGTTTAACAAATAAGGTTATAAAAATGTGTAGTAAAATGTCTCAATAATTAATCATGTATTTGTAATGTTTTTTATGGATTTTTGATTAAGATTGACTTAATCACAATCTAAATTTTTTTAAATTTGATTACTAATCTATTTAGATTAATTAGATAATTAGCTTATTATAACAATGATCTATTAATTTCTTCCAAACTTAGACTATCAATCATATTATTTCGATCCATACATATAGGACAATATTTATAGTACAATATATATATATATATATATATATATTATCATTGTCATAAGTTTTTGTTATAATACAAACTATATATATTTATTTGTTGGGTTCAAGTGTATGGATACTAAGTAATCTTTAAAAGACAATAATCATCATTTATAACATTTTTTTTTAGGATTCAACAATAATATCTTTAACAGGTCCAATTAGTATTACAAATTAAAATAAATATATCTCAATATTGTTTTTTTTTCTACAATATTTATCAAATTAAAGCAAAATAAAAAAAAATAATTTCATTAACAAATATCTAACACAAAGTTTAATCCAATAAAATATTCATTTCCTAAATCATTAATTCTTTTCACATTTCCTAATAAGTCAAGTTAAATAAATGATGTTGACTTTTCTTAACTTAAAGTTTTATATTTTTAATAAATTACTATTGAAGAGATAAAGATTAGGATGTTTTAACTCACTCTTAAGAAATTACAAAGTAAAATATACTTTTATATGAGATGCTTTTTTATACAAATCAAAATTTTAACAATAAAAATCCTTCATAAAAAGAACCGATATATAAAAGTTGAGATAAAAGTATGTTTATATCTATTGTAATTCAACAAGTAAATATAAGTTTCACATTAAGTATAAATTTCACATTAAGTACATAAAAAAAAAGTTATGCACATACAGTCCATTACTTCATTATCTTAAGATTTTAAGTTAGAAATAATGTCAATCTTTTATTTAAATTTAATTTATATTTTATTGATGTTATGTATATGTAAAACATAATGTTTATCTTGATAACCAATTTATAGAAGGTGATGTTGGGCTTGTGTTTTATCAATATTATATCTTTTTAACAAATCATCAATATATTTTTTAGAAATATAATAATCAAAATGTTATTAATAAACGCATTGAAAAATATATTTAATTATTTTTAAAAAATTTACATTTCACACGTAGTAAAATAAAATAAAAACAGAATGAAGTTTATGTTAAAGTGAACAAAACAACTTATTTCATTTCTATTCAAATTATTATTATCTTTTACTTTTTAAAGCAGTTAGAATGTAATAAAGGTCTTACATATAATCTTATATTTAAAACTTATATCCTTTAAGAAATATCCATATTAGATTATGTTAAATTAACATATCATGTGCAGTTTTTCTATTTGTACGCTAACTAACATTATTATCAGTAATTGTAAATTACTAGTTTTAACTTTTGAAACAAAATAATAAATATCTAAAAAAACTCTTCATAATTACTCTTAACGCCCTGCTTCACTACAATTTTTCTCAACAACATATTTAATAAATCATTTTCAATTGATCAACAAATTTTTTTGTAGTAAAATTGTTGACTTTCCTAATAACATGTCATTGTGTTATAAATTAAAGTATATAACTTGAAGATTGTTGTTCTCCTTGTTTATTTTTAATATCGTCTCAGTTCTCTTATTTGGAAATGTATATATATTGACATTAACGTTTCGTTTATTTTCTGATGATGAACAACTACTGAAATTAATTATTTAGTTTAATTGGAAAGTGAAATTCCACTAACCTAATATTGGTGTTACAAACATATATTGTAGAAGTGGAAAGGGTGGTGGAATTGTACATGAAAAATTATTATCTTAGTTAAAAGAGAATATAAATGCAAGACCTTACAATAAGCATTGTTATAGATATAGGTTTTGCGTGTTAATTAAATCTCAATAATTCAAAGGTTATAACGTTAGCACGTGAATATGTCGACATAAAAGTAACGGAAGGTACGATGGCTATGGTAGTAATTTCAAAGCTTATTTAATGAGTTAAATTATTGTCATGTGCCAACAAACCAAAGAGAGAAAGACAGCAATTATAAGTAACTACAGTCTCAGTTTTAGCTCATCTACTTATCCTTTTCCTAACTCATTATTGCCTTCTCATGCAAAACCAAACTTTAATACATTTTCAATTTTCATTTTCCATATTATAAATCAAATTTACTTTCATGCATCTATTGTTTTTCCTTAAATAACCCATTCTTTATATATTTATCAACATTTCAACATCTATTTGTCGTGCTAGTATCAAAATTTAATTAATATTATTAAAGCTATTTTTAAGTGTGTCTGAAACATTTTTTCTTTAATAAAATTTTAGCATTCTTCTTCATTTCTCTTTTGTTAATTCTATTTATACAAACTTTTTAACTATTTCTGTGTTTCAAAAAGGAACATATATTACTTTAAGTTAATTCAATTAGGCTTGAAAGAACCAAAATAGCATAAAGATAAACAAAATGAAGTCATTACATTAATATCAGCAATCAGTTTTGAAAATGTTCTGTTATTTATTTTATCTCCAATGTATTACGTTATTATTTCAATTATCGACTTTCTTCTGTAATTCTTATTTCACAAAAGTAAAAAATCATTAATTTATCTTTCTTTTATTTCATATTAGAATGTGATAAGAAATACAAAAATATAATACAAAGTAGTTTTATGAAGGAAAATGAAACAAAAAGAGGAAAAAGAGAGAAACCGAAAGAATTTAGGTCTTTTTAGTAAATGAAAGATGAATTTATTTTGTTTTGTTAGCAAACTTTTTTAAATAACAAAGTACTAAAATACATAATTAAATAAAGCAAATGAAGGAAACAAAATACAAAATATGAATATTTTGATGCTCAAATATGTTTTTCTGTCTAATAATCCACTGAAATTTGATTTCAAATTGATATATATATTTTTTTTAAACAAAATTCATATAAAAATTATTTCGTGTTTGGATACAGTTTAAGAAGTGAAATGAAATTATTTAAAGGGTATTTTTGAGAAAAAAAAATACAAATTAAATCATTCATTACTACTTCTGTCTCAAATTTTCTACATGTCAAGGTTCGTTATTCATTATAAATAATTTATATTCTCAGTTTACAATACATTATTATTATTATTTAATTTGTTATCATGACATCAATAATTAATTAATTAATTAATCATTAGAGTAAAATAATGTATTTGATCATAAGATAAGGTTATTTTAGTAAAAGTGTATTAAAAAATACATATTTATTATTATCATTAATTTATGTGTAAAAATCTCGGACTCGGACGAAACAAAAAGTAATATATATATATATATACACTTGCGTGTGAGGTGGAGTCAAATGAGAGACATTTTTTATAGTTATTTTCAAAAGTTTAAAATATTTAGACATTGTAGCACTTATAGTCTCATTCCAAAATAAAAGAATATGAATTAAATTTGGATTAAAAACAAGAAAAGTAAAGGCTAATTAATAATTAATACTAATACTAAATATATTGCAAAAAATATATATTAAAATTAAGCAGTCTCCATTGACCCACTTGTGGCTTTTAAAATAAAAAAATCACATGCATAGATAAATATAAGTATATATAAAAAAATCAAGGATAATGTAAAAGGTTGCAAATAAAGTATAAAAACTGTTATTAGAATATAAAAGGGTTATAAACCAATTTAATTTAATTATTTTTTAATAGCAAGATGTACAAAACAAAACTACTCCTATAAAAGCTTTTTACATAAGTTATTTTATGAAGTCTAACTCGATCATGAAATCGATATATTATTTATATTTCTATATCAGGAATTTGAACTAATATAAAAAAAAAACTATATTTTTTTATCGATCAAAATTATAATTAATATAGAAAGGTTTCAACCTCGGTTATTAATTTAACTGAAATAAAATGTCAATTTCTTTTTTAAGATAAAAACGGATGCAAATTTGGTTTCCTTTATTGGTTGTCACAATGAATAAGAAGTGACAAGATGGAAGCTATATATTCCTATAAGTTATAAGGAAATATATATAAAAAAAAAGAAGCTAAAATCATAAATTTTTCTTATAGGATAATTTAAATATATTGTTCGTAGATATAACGAGATCTAATTAAGAAGAATAAATGTCAAATGTTGAAATTTATCATAATATACAAAAATACGTGAATATTTTATAAGTGAATTAAAATTCAAAATAATAATGCAACTTTACTTAACTTTTAATTAATTTTCTTTACCATTCTAATTCTTAATCTGACTTAGACAAATTATCAATCATGAAATAAATTTGTATAGTACGCCTAAGTTTCTTTCTATTATCATTTTCATATGTTCTAAATGAAAAAATTATCTTCACAACTCACTTTTTGCACTTGTTTCAAATGATAATAAAATATTAAATTAGTTATTTAATTAAAATATGAATTAAACTATTGAATAAAATATTAATAAAAACCAGTTATAAAGAAAAAGCATAAATTTTGGCAGTTATCACACATCATCGCTAGAACTTTAATTTGTGAGAACACCTGTTGACTGTTGAGGTTTGTTTGCTTGCACATATATATATAGTTGTGACGTGATCATAGATAAAATTAGATATATAAAGTGGCGTGTGTGTATATATCAATTAATTTATTAGTTAATTTTATCAAATATTTTTTCAATTCAACCAACAAACTTGTAAATATTAAACTATTCGCTTAACTTTTAAGTTAAATTCTGTGAAATACATCCCAAGTAAAGCTAATTCCTTGGTTAGCCCTTCAACAAAAATAAAATTTAAAATGTATTGATTGATTTAAAAGATTTAATTTTAATAAATTAATAATACTAAAAAAATGTATACTTAGCAGTTACTTAGATAACTTTCAAAATGTAATTAGTTCAACATTTGAAAGATTAATTGAGAATGAAATAAAAATTAGAGGAACAAATTTAAACATTAAAAAATGGAAAGCAAAGTGTCAGTTTTGCTTACACTATATATCTACTCTTAAAGAATGCATTGCATTTTAAAAATTATTAAGAAAATTACATATTCAAGATTAAATGATTATTGTTGGAGTCAAGAACAAAAATTAAGCTTGGAAATTATGAGATGATAATGAAGCAAAGCTAAGATAAGGAGAACTAAAAAGATATTTATTATTATATGGGAAATAAATAATGAACATTTCAAACAAGCAGCAGACGATGGAGGGCTTTATATATGCACTCTGAAAATATTAATCCAGTATACATATATTTGTTTTATTTTCTTATGTTTATGTGTATATTTCCCTATGCATGCATGTATATGAATATGTGTGTATATATATCTACACTTATAATAAATATGACACATGAAAATAGATATGATATAAATTATGATAGATATGATATGCGTTATATATAGCCTATAACTATACCACTTTTGTTTTCATTTTTTTCCCAAATAATGACAACCTCGTTGAAGATGAAGACCAAACATGCATGTGATACCTTAACACCGTGGGGGAAAGATGCTTAAAGAAAAAAGGTGTCATCATCGCCACCATCCCTTTCTTGAATGTTGCTGAATGAAGGACTAGGGCAGTTTCTGTCGTTGAGGAGTTCCTCTATCATCTGAAGGGCGATTCTCTCTTCTTCATCAATCTCTCCTCTCACCACTTCTTCATGATGCTGATGACCTGTCACACCCGATGGAGACTCACGGTGGTGGTGGTGGTGGTTATCGGAAGAAGGTAGAGAAAGAGAAGTGCTACTATCAGCTTGACGAGTCTCATTGTCCGTACTCTTCTTTCCCAGCTGAACCGTCATGACCCAATTTGAATCCGAACGTCTCCCAGCACGCTTTTGCCACACTCCGATGTGGGAGTTCTCTGTGTCAAGCCTCAAGCAGGTCATAGAAGGTGAAGGTACCTTACCACATTTTCGAAGCTTTGCATGCAGGATTTCTTCCAGATCCTTGGAGGTGGAGGAGGGGGTGTCCTCACTGGTAATGCTCTTTGGATCACCTTCAGGGGTTTGAGTTATTGGGAAATTTGTTTTAGCATTTCTCCCACTCATAAGAATAGCAGCTTGATCATAGGCTCTGGCAGCTTCTTCTGCCGTTTCAAACGTCCCCAGCCACACCCTTCTCTTACTGTTTGATGAAGAAAATAAAAGATAAGAGTGTTTTGTTAGCGCATGAAGGTTATGATTAAGGGAAAAAAAAATGTGGAGGGAATGAACTTACAGAAGTGGGTGGCGAATTTCGGATACCCAAGAACCCCAATGGCGCTGCCTGACACCTCTGAACTTCTTTGTTTGTACCATGATGGTGTTGTTGGGGGTGGGAGTGAGAAAGAGTGATGGCGAAGTACAGAAGTAACAGAATAGCAGTAGATATAAAGGGAGAAAAGGAGTGGAAGGAAGGAAGTTTTGAAGGAAAAGAAAGGCACACTGGTGTCGGCTAACTAAACCGCTCTAGTACAACAATTAAACATCTTTACCTAAATCTTTTCCTCAAGCAGTCACCCTTCAATAAATGTTTGTGCTTGACTTGGTTGTGACTCGTGAAGTCGCTGGACTAGCTACTTAATTTCTTCATGTTTTCTCTTTCTATGGCACATGGTGTGTGCACACTGTACTTCCGGCCTAAACAGTACGAAGTTACCCAAGTGTTAAAGGTGACATTCACTGGAGTTATGTAAATCAAAATGCACCTTTGGTAATTCGAAATAAATTCAATCAGCTTTTGTATAATTGGGTTATAAATGTGGGTTTTATTTTTGAACAGTTTATGATAAGGTTGATAGGGGGTATTGTACTGTGCATGAATTAGCTAGAAAAGAAGGAGACGTGGAGGAAGTAAGAGCGTAAAGAGTGACGACAGAAGGTGTTGCTATTATTGGGGAGTGATGAGTGGTGGTGAACTTGGGTCGGGTGCAGGTGGTCACGGGCCTATGCTACCACACAACACATATGGAAAACCGATCCAACGATTCATCCCCTTATGCTTCACCCTCATCTTCCTAATACCACCCACTCCTGGAACAAGCTTGCATCCAATCACCACTCTGTCCAATTCAATTCACAATCACTTTCATTTATTTTCCTATACTCCTATTTATTCATTTCAAATCCCATCAATCATATTCAATTAAATCATAAATATAAAATTAAATATTATTTCACTACTTACTTCTTACTTTATTTTAATTTAACAAACTTAATTGCCTTTCTCAAAGACCACGTAATGTAGCACAATCCAAAAATACTCTACTCAAACAACTATAGTCGATATTGTTTTAGATATATTATGTTCATATATTGCATAAATAGAGTGTGCGTGCAAGAATTTTTTAAATATTATCAGTTTAAATCATTGAAACTTGTGTTTTGATTTTTTTTTTTAAATAATCAATTAAGTGCAATAACGTGATTATCATTAATGATTGATTTTATTGATAAAAATAAGGTTAGTTGTGTTACAACAATTTTTTTTTTTAACTATGTTAACTTATCGTTTGATTTTGTTGAAATATATTCCTATTAGTATTAGTACGAGACAAGTACATAAATATGTGAATGTTTTTAACATCATATCATAATTAAGTATAATAGTTTCAGCTATTACTAAAAAAATGTTTAAATAAAGACAAATTTTAGTGATATAAAATAATTAATCACTATACTCATTAATTTAGATTTTAAATTATAAATTATTGACAATTAAAGTAGTTTCAAAAAATTATAATTAATTTTTAAATTGGTATCTAAAATAATTTCTAATATAAATTAATCTTTGAAACATTAACTATTAAGGTTCTCACTGTCAAAGTAATTAGTCTTTAAATTGATCTCTAATTAGGAAATTAGTTTCTAAAGATATTTTTATCACTAAAATTGATCATTATTTAATAATTTTCTTATAATAGTATTAAAAAAATTCAATAAAAAAAAATTCTTTAGCATTCTTATATTATTGTGAAAGATTAAATAGTTGAGCCTTAACAATATAAATATAAATAGTATTTTATAAATGGTATTAATTAGTAAATTTTCATACTAAGTATAATATTTTTATTGGTAAATTACAATATAAAGTTATTATTGTTGTTTTTAATTTCTTGTTATTTCAATAGATCACAGTTTATGTTTGTATTACACGTAATATTGTTTGAACTAATTTAACTTAGTTATAATTGAGTTAGATTGAATTAAATTGTTGAATGGAAGTAACAAATTCAATCTAACTCAACTCTATACAAATTAATTGAGTTAATTAAAAGTGACACTAATTTGAATGCTACATCACTTGCATCCCTAATACTACATAATTAAACACGGTAAAGAAAAAAGAAGAGTGCGGCCTATATGATGATATATCTATCATGCTCACATCACTTTATGGGAATGGACGTGATCTAGTGTAATTATGACTTAAATGCACACATGTGACCCTTCTAATAATCTTTTGTATTTTCGTATCGTTCATTTATTATTATTAGCCTAATTTCTTATTTTATTCTCAAAATAAATTTCTTTTCAAAGTACACGACACAAATAAATCAAGGCTAATTGTAAGGATCCTTTCAAATGAAGCATTATTGTTTAATGAAATTGAAACATACACGACGACATGACAATGCTTTATATAATGCTCAATTTCTTTAATATGTAGAGAAAGTTAGGAAAGTTTAATAGATGAAATTAAAATATTTATTTTAATAATATTAGTATTTGAGTGAGTTTTTATATGAAATGTTTAAATTTATGGAACGTTTTAAGCATGGTGGAACTGATGTACTTGATCTATTTTACAAAAACAAGGCTAATCTATTAACATTGTTTGAAGAAGTGAAGGGAGAAATGGGCGAATTGCATTAAAGGAAAAACTACTGCCATAAATGTGTCTACGTAAGGTGTGGGTTGAGATTGAAAAGTTTTGGGGGTTAAGTAATCAATGCGTGGAGGCCAATTATGCTGCTATGTGTGATAATCTTACAATAAAAAAATACAAATTAATTTAAAAAATTGTCATTCAAATAAAACTGTTTTGGATTGATTAGTAAATTCATAAACATGGTTATTATTAAAATCATTCCATTTCAGAGTAACCAAAGCATATGTCATGCTATATTTTTATCTCTTTTTAGCTCATGGAGTTAATGTAATAAAAACAGTGCCTACCACATGACATTATAACAAAATTTACGTATTTCAGTAAAGAATAAAATTGAAGTGAGTAAATAATGTTTCTTTGGATAAAAATGAAATTATGAAAACTATAACATTTTCCTAAAGAGGTTTGAAGTGGATAAATGTTGCACATAGACTATGTAGGGGCATCTTTGCAAGGGGAAGCCCCTGATATAAATATTTTAGTTAAAAAAAATATTGAACCCTCCAGTATTTTAGCCTACCAAATCACTGTTTGTTGATCTAGTTCTTTCATTTTTTTTTCTTTTACCTGCTGTCTTTTTTTAGTGCCCCCTAGTACTCTTAATATATCACAAAATCCAGTGAAGCAAAATTTAAAACTTCTCTTGTATCTTTAAAACCAAATACATCTTGCAAAATAACTTCTTTTGAGTTGTCGATTAACAAAAAATTAAATTTGCTAAGTGAAATTAAATATACAAAATCAAACTAATTTCATTTTATTTAATAAAATCACGTTTAAAATAAATTTCATTTGATAATGATTTTATTTTTAAAATTTCTTTTAATGTTGTCAAATTTGTTTTGTTTAATATTTTTTCCATTCTTAATACCATTCTAGTATTTAATACTATTATTTTTCCAAGTGTCTATAATATGTTTATAAATGTATAAGTATCTCTGCAGAAAGTATTTGCTTGTTTATAAATATATTAGTATAACATATAGATCACTCTATAATCTTTTGATCTCAAATATACTCACATTCTCAAAAACAAGAATTTATCTAAATCTTACGACACTCTACTATAAAAGTATAAGAAAAAAGTTAAATATAAATTCAAGTATGACAACAAATACTATAAATATAAATATAAAGTTCATTATATAGTTACCAATATTCACTCCTTAACTTATCTTAAACGATGCGGTACTTTACTATATACATATTTTCATCATATTCAACCATATATATATATATATATATATATATATATATATATATATATNATATATATATATATATATATATATATATAGATAGATATAGATATAGATGTTAGAAATATACATTTAATTATGTATATATTTTAAATTTGTTAACTAACTAATTAATTTATATATCTAATTAAATAAATAAAAATATTTTTTTACATATTAAATTATGTCATCATAAATTTAAATTTAAATTTATAAGTATTAATAGATTAAATTCTAATATTTATTAAAATAATAAAACATAAAAAATTAATTATTTAATTTGTTTTTAAATTTTAAAAAGTATTCCTATAGATCTATCCATTGAGATAAATAGATAAAGATAAATCATGTGATTAAGTATTAAAATAATATTAATGGATCCTCTTAAACTAATAATTGACATTTATCGATTATTTTTATTAACATGTTTCATCATTTAAATTTATAATAAATTTATTATGATTTTAAACTTATTATTATTATATAGAATTTTGAGTTTATTCGTTCATTTAAATTTCAACAATCTAATTTATAAAAAACTTTTTTTGCGAAATATTATTTTTAAAAGTGTATAATATAGACCAATCAAACATTTATGTAACAATATTAATCGATTGATCACTAAACAACAAGAAATAAAAAATTATGATTAGGTGTGATTAAACACAATAAATAAAATCAAACGACAAAACATTCAATACAACTAATCAATAAGAACCACTTAATACAAAACAAACTAATAATTAGGTTTAAGCATGCTTGAACTATAATTAAACTAATTAAGGTAAAGGATTGATTATATACAATTAGACTTTAACTCACTTTAAATACCTTTGATAAAAAAATGATTTCACGAGAGACCAATCGACTCTACCTAGGAATAAAAAATGTATTTATTTTGTATTTGTTGTCTTTAGAACTAAACAACCTTTGGTGTTACTTTATCTTGATTTCCTAAATTACTTTTTTCAAATACTTGTGTTTTAAAAGACTCTGCAGTTGAGTATGTCCCAACACAAAGAAATTAATTATTATTAAATTTGCTTATTGCAAGTTAATTTTTCGCCCCTCCACCAATTTTTATGGTTCATTCTTTGAAAATACTTAATACAAGATATAGCATGAAGTATACTTTGACGGCTCTAAAATCGATGTCGTTTTATGGCTTTTGATTAAGGTTCCAATGTGCATACAGATTCATGGATGAAAGACGATAATACGTTAACAATTTTTTTTTAATATTTTTTAATTATAAATTATTTGTCATTATTTTATTCATTTTAATTATAAAGTAACACATAAACTATTTTAAAAAATTTGTCAAAAAAAAATGATTAAAAAAACATTTCTCGTATTTACCGTTTTGAGCAGCCAATTGAGTATCACTGTATCATGCTCTATAAGCATTTACATCACTCATCACTTTATTCCGTATTTCATTACATATTATTAAAAAAAACACATTAAAAATATTGTTGGAATGAAAAACGTTTTACGAACAAATAAAATTAACCACTACAGTGATTACACATGAAATGAATGATTTTTTCAAGTTGTTAAAAAGTATAAACAATTGAATTTGGGTGATTTTGTTTTAACTAAAAGGTACGAAAACTTCTAAGCCAGTGAACATTAAATGTGTCTTTTCTTCTTTCTTGTGTATCCTATTTAACCTAATATTTAGTAATTATTTTTACATAAATATTTGTCATTTATCGTCCAAATTTATTGTATTAATTAACATAGATACTTTTTTAATAGTAATTTAAATATTATAATAACAATATTATAATTCACTCATAAAATGTACATTAGCATAAAATGAATAGGATATCAACCACTATGAAAATTAATAAAATGATAAGATCAGACCTAAACTTAACTATAAAATTCACAACTTCTTGCTAATTAAACAAATAAATATAATAACGAGCATACATTGAGTCACAATAAAATAATCTTTAATTTTGGATTAACTTAATTCATTCATGTTTAATGTTTCAAGTGAAATATGTTTTTTAATAATATTTTTATTTATTTATTTATCATAGTTGAACTAGAGAGTTTATTTAAAGAAACCGATATAAGTATCATTCAAAGCAACAACTCATTGGTTAAAAAAAAAAGGCCATTACACCTATTTTGATACTTACATTTTAAAAATATATACCTAGAAATAACTAACAAAGGTCGATACGTTTCCTTGATATGTTTGCTTACCTGTATTTAGTTTCATTACTCGAATTTTACTAAATTTGAATATGATTTTTTATCATATGTTTATTTAAGAAATTAACAAAAGGAAAATGATATTTTGATATCTTTAAGATGACAAATTTTTTACACTGACACGTGTAACATTTTCATTGGTCGATATTTAAGAAAACAAATTTTTTAAGTGGTTATTTTTTTTATTTTCTTAAATGTCAATTAATAAAAACGTGACATATATTCCATGTCAAAAATTTGTCATCTTTAAAGTATCAAATATTATTTTCCTTAACAAAATATTAATGTCAATGCTTCTCTTAAAACCTAATTCAATTATTGGTGGCTCAAAATTGACTATTTACTTCCAACATGTATTTTGAAAAGGAAAGTTTATACAGATGGACTTGTCAAACATGGTACTTTCCAAGATTCCGACTTTTGTGCACCTAAATTATCACCTGCTAATGGCTATCTTATTAGAATTTAGCTTTTAATAAAAAAGGCATTAACCTAATTACAATACTATTTTTGGAAATGAAAGCTAAATAAAAAAAATTGAAATATGTAAATAAATAATTAAAAACTGTTATCAAAATGTAATTAAATTTATATTTATATTACAATAGCTAGGTCTGGCAAGATATTGAGTAAAGAATAGGAAAATGATTTCAATCCACCGTGACACATTCCCCTTCAACCGGATCGGTGTTTGGACTAAATTGTTGTATTTTATTTTATTTTTTTAAAAAGAAACATTTATATTTATTTATATATTTTGTCTTATATTATAAATAATTTAAGATTTTAAACATTGTTGAAAAAAAGAAAAAAAAATATATATTTTGTGGAGTTGTTTAATGGTGTGAATTATTGTGAGTTTGCTCCGATGATGAAGTGGTTTAATGGCATGCCATGATAAGATTTAATTTGATAGTTTAGTGCAGTTGGATACGGGTTTTTAAAGGCGTGCTATGTCATTAAGTTTATATAAATGTAGAAGGGCCACAGGCGACTTTTCTTAAAGAGTCAATAAATTGCTTATACACCAAAATAAGAAAAAACATACATAACTCACATACTACTATGTCGTCTCTCGCTATGTATGTATTATTCAAGTACTACTTTAATAAATCTATTAGTTGGAGCCTTTAAGGTAAAGCTTATCCATACTTTTCTTTCAATCTCCTCAATGCTATTTAATTTACTCACTTATAACGGACTGTCTGCAAAGCCCAAAAGCCTCCAAGCCCAAACATTTCTCATCAGGCCCATTCCACAATTCTAAACACTGTGTGGCGCGCGCCTACCTGATATTCAAACTTATGTGCTCCCACAACTACCATTCTTTTTCGGACTAACTAACTGAGTTTGAGATCCGAGTCATGGAGAACAACAACCTATTCTTCATCTCTCTCGCTTGCAAACTGCGCTTTTTACCACTGTTTCGACTCGGTCGAGTACTCTCTGTAAACTTCGTCTTAACTCACCCCCCATGCTCAAAGGCAAGCTCAAGCTTCCAGCTCCGGACAAGGTTCGGATGCTCTTTCCCGACCGGCTTGGAAGCTTGGTTGCTGGATTCGACGAAAAAGGAAACGAAATCAAAGCATTAGAATTCGAACTCGAGTCCGGGGAGGAGCTCGAGCCGATTCAACCCGGGGAGTTAGGGTTTCACAGAGAAAGTGACGACGGTGACGAAGCCATGGATGATGATGACAAGGACAAAATAATTCGGCAGAGACCGAATTCGGTTTCGGTGTGGAAATCTATTTCGGACGAGGAGAAAAGATCGGATCTGGAATACGAGGTTGGTCCTGATTGGAGAAGAAAAATGGAAATGGTTTGGATTTTCTTTAATTTGTGCCCTTTATTGTGCCTTCATTTACCCCCCTTTCTTTATCCAGCTTTCTCAAAGGGAGATTAATTTGGAAAAGTTGCAAAGAATTGCCAGTGCTGGTATTCCTGATGGAGGAGGGTTGCGTGCTACAGCTTGGAAGGTAATTTTAAACAAAAAATAGAAATCTAGATCTGCTGACACAGGTAATGGTATTTCATATAGCATTAAAATACAAATAATGTTCATGATAATCTATCAAAGAAAGGTAAAATATAACTGATGAAAGTGTAGAGAAGTTTGGATCAAAGGGCAAAGTGTTTATTCGAGGAGGAAAAACACTCCCATTGCGTAGGTATTTTAAATATGATGAGCTCCTTTCACAAAACAATGAACAAATAAATGCTCTAAAATATTTTTCAATAGCAACGAATTAGGTACAACATTGAAGTCTTTTTGTCCTTGTTTCTGTACGTGTATCTATATATATTTTTCTTAACAAAGAGCTGCATACATAACAAAAGCCAAATCGTACAGCCTCCTCAAAGCCTCAACATGCAACAAAAAGAAAAACTAAATTTTATAACATGTAAAGAACAAAGACCTGATCAAAGGAATTAAGAATGTTAAATGGATAATGGATAGATTTATCTTTTAAAAACTGCTTCAAAAATGAAAACATTTTTACTCTAAATTTTAAACATAAATATTTAATAACAGGTAATTATTCAATCACGTCGGTATGAGATTACAAAACACCTCTTGTTTTGTGTTGTTGAATCTAGGTTATCCTATGGCGAATTCAAAAACTAGAAATAATTGTCCATTCAAGGGATTGGAGTCTTCCCTTCAAGGACTAGAAAGTTAAACTCCTGTCACATATATACGAGATATTGATTATCGATCTATCAGTCATATCACACCAAATCGACATGATAGAAAGTAGAGCTTAATGGTTACAAAACTTACTATAGTGGGGGAATATAATCCATCTTATGTTATGACTTTCGAGCCAATTGAAGATACTAGATTAATATTCCATTTGCATTGGTATAAAATTATTAGATTGTTTTGCGTACTAGCAGTTGATTGTCCGTTATGATTTCAACTACCAGCTACTATTGGGTTACTTACCTTCATCTCGTGATCTGTGGGACGAACAACTAAAAGAGAACAGACAAAAATATGCTAATTTGAAAGAGGACCTTCTCCAGAATCCGGTAATACTGCTGATTCATACGTTTTCTCGTTAGGAGTTATATTTATCTGAAACAATTACTTGGCTATATCTGATGTGATTTCTACTTCAACTCTTGCTTTTTTGAGTTTTCGCTGATAGTGTTGTTAAATTTAAGACAGTCAGAACATGTGTGGAAAGAGTATGAGGAAAGTTCGACTAAGCGAAACGAGGAGAATGATGCTGATGGCCCCCTTAGGCGACATGAAATTTCTCATGAAGATCACCCTTTGAGCCTCGGTAAAGCTAGCCCTTGGAGTCAATATTTTCAAGTGAGCTTTTCCTCAGATGATGAAGTTACTTTTGACAGAATCCCTTCAGGATGATGATGTTTATATTTATCACTATCTGTCCTTCTTCTAGTATACAGAGATAGTAGAACAGATAGATCGAGATCTTCAGCGTACACATCCGGATTTGCCATTCTTCTCAGGGGAGTCTTCATTTAGTTGCAAAAATAGGGTAATTAACTGCATCCCCAAAAAAACTCTACAGATTTACTGTTAATTTGGTGTTTAAGTTTTAGCTTAGACATTTATCAAACGATCCTCAATTATTTTTCCAGTTTTCAGCGTAGAGTGATAGATTATATAAGGGCTTTGACTCAAGTTTTTGTTGATACTTTGACAATAGGAAGCGATGAAGAGTATTCTTCTCCTTTTTGCAAAGTTAAATCCTGAGATCCGTTATGTACAAGGCATGAACGAGGTCTTGGCACCAATATACTATGTCTTTAGTACTGACTCTGACAAGCAAAATGCTGTAAGCATTTTCCTGGAATAACTTTATTATGTGATTTGTGACAGTTCGCGTTGCTTTTCTTTGGCTAGGGTATATGCATGGTGCACATAGATTCGACAGGAAACCAAACTTAATGGTTGGAGGATTACTTGTGTTTTGGAAATTCAAATTTGAGTGTTATATCTTACTTTCATAATTGCTTGACATGCTACAGAAGGCTTCTTCTGTTTTCATCATCCAGTGCAGAATCCTGAAAATTTTACTGCCAGACAATTTGGTGTTTAATTTCTTTCTGTTTTAGACGTGAACCAACACCAACCAACTCCGTTATGTTGACAAATATCCAGTACACTGAACAACCATAAATTATATAATTTAATAGATGGCTTATTTATTAGACATAGCCATTAAATTTTCATCATGTTGTATGACAATTGTTATCCTCTCGCATCATCGAGCATATTTATGTTCTTGAAGATATTCTGCAAAGCAAATGAACTGTTGTTTTATCTTTTATATACTTTCTATTAGGCAAATGTAGAAGCAGATAGTTTTTCCTGTTTTGTTCGAATCTTGGGCGACTCAGTGGATCATTTCTGCGAACAATTTGATAATAGTTCAAATGGCATCCTTGCTACTCTTTCTCGCTTGTCCGATTTACTAAAAGTAAATGATGAGCAATTATGGCGTCATCTTGAATTTACAACAAAGGTAGAGAACCTTTAAACTTTTTCACTTCGACAGTCAACAACTTGTACAGCTCCAATCTGTTTAAATTGATGTGTCTCCGAACCTCCTGAACAGGTTAAACCACAATTCTATGCATTCCGGTGGATTACATTGCTACTCACGCAAGAGTTCAAATTTGAGTCTATCTTGAGAATATGGGACACACTACTCAGTAACCCTTTCGGTGTTCAGGTATCTCTCTTTCAACAAACTAATCGGCAATCTTTCAGGATAAAATTAGTACTCAATTTCCTATATTAGGCTTGATTAAGATAAAAAAAGTAATTTAGTGAAAGTAAAACTCGGACTAATTCTTCTCTATATAAATAATATATAAAACATCGGAATGCGCAAAATAAATAAGAGAGAAATCAACATATACCACTTAACATAGAAAACCTTAATATGAAAAAGAAATTCACAGGACCTAGTAGTATAAAAGCTTCCACTGATAATAATTATTATTGGATACACCACAATTTCTTTTTGAAGATTCCAAAAATCAACTGAAAAATTCTCTTTGAATAACAACACAAAAATTTCAATAGGTATTTACTGAAAAACATAAGGAACTCAATATAAGATATGCAGAATAAAACTTCTTTTTATTCTTCATTCTCTCTCTTGATTTTTTTTTTTCTCACCAAAAGACACTTAGAACTACAATATTTCTGTCTCTTCCTAAAAACCTAATATAAAAGAGTTGCATTATTTTAAATCATACAATATGCTGAAAGCTCATAAAAAATCTTTAATTTTTCTTAACTAAGTTAGTTTAAGTCCAATAAATTATTAGTGACCGGGGTGAAAATTATGTTTGGCTGCGTCGTAATAATTTACTTGGCTAATATCATTTTGCAGGATATGCTTCTTCGAATCTGTTGTGCAATGCTACTTTGCGTGAAAAGCAAACTTCTAAGTGGTGATTTTGTGGCTAATTTAAAACTTTTACAACACTACCCTGATGATATCAACGTAGAATACCTCCTCCAGGTAGCCAAGGATATTAGTCCAGACACATCTTATTATTGTTTATCACTTTAATTCATTATGCTTGCATTTTTTTGTATAATGTCATCAACTTATCAACCTTGAAACTGAAGTACGAATGATGAACACCTAGCATAAGAAACATCCATTGCAAATAGTAAGGGTAGAGTTCATAACGAAAAGGAATACATGTTTTTTTTTTTTTTTTATTATTATTATTTATCAAGGATACATGGGGATGCTAATTGACCAAAGAAAGGAAATATAAAGTGCTTACGTTTGTGAACTACTTGAGACCCAACCCCAAATTTGGTGTTTTCTATTTGAATAATGATACTTTGACAACATTTTAATATTATTTACGTGTCATTATATGATTGGTCTAAAATTGTTCCACAACCAATAATAATAATCATAAACACCAATATAAACCAATCTTATAATGATATATGTTAAAATATTGTCAAAATATCGTTATCGTCTCTATTTATATATAGACAAAAGTTCCAATATGTACAATTTCATTTAAAATGGTCGAAATAGGTAAACTTTTGAAAAATTACAAAAATGAACATGTGTTAGCTTGGTACAATTTTATGGTGAAAAATTTGTATCAGCTTAATTAATTTTATTGTAAAGAAATAGTGTGAGTTTATCACTATTTTAATATATTGTAATATAAGTTGAATAAAAAAAATTGGGTCAAACAGGTATAATTTTTCACAAATAAACAATATTAAGCTGGTAGGACTTGTCCCTCAATTTCATAATTTTCTTGAAATATGTCTATGCCCCTTCAAAATCACCAATATTTTTCTTTTTCATTTTTTATACAAGAAATAATTTAACCTTGACAATAAGTACATTATTTTTCTATGGAAACTATAAATATTTATGATATAATAGTTAAATTTAAACTAAAAGATATAAAAGAGTGGACAATTTTAGAATTCTGTTTACAGAAATAAAATTTAAAGTGAACTTTTTTTACATTAATGTGACACAACATAACTATAAATTATATTTTTCTCTTTACAATGGTGTAGAAGGAATTAATGAATCATAACCCGTCTTTTTCTCTACACTTGCCTGGATTTTCACGTTTCTTTCCCCGAAAATTGGGAATAAGAGAAACTTCATGTTCTGTGAACAATGACAACTTGCTTCTGAGGTTGCTTTTATCACCATAGCTCCTTTGTATCCTTATCATATTACTTTTATTTACTGAATTAATTTTAATTATTATTTATCAATTTATAAAACATAATATTATAAATATTATATTAAAATTAAGTACAATGAAGTTTATAAAAGAATTTGAACAGTATTTTAACTTTTGAAATAAAAAAAAAAATCATTTCTAAAGATAAATAAAAAATTAAATTTGACTAATACTAGTCCTATAAACTTATTTAAATCAAATTATTTGTTTAAATTAAAAAATAAATATAATTTTTAAAAATAAATATAAATACCAAAAGGTTTAATAAAAACAATTAATATTTTAAAATCTAAAATTATTATTATATAATATTTTTAAAAATATAAATTATATTTATATAACGAAATATAAATCATGAAATATTTTTAACACAATAAATTAACTTATTAATTTAAGAGTTATAAATTAGGTTTTTCTCAGCTACTAGATATATTATAATAAGTTTTTCGTATTAAACAACTCATTCGGCCTTAAGACATTATAGGCTGAGTTATCTGCCGCTCTATTTTCAAAATAATAAATATAGTTTTAAACAAATAAAAATAATTCTATCTTATTAAACAAATACCTATGTTATATTTAAACAATAAATATTTATTTTATTATAATTAAGGTAAAGATAGTTATAATGTATTTTTAAAATATTTATAATATTATACTAGTAATGATAATATTATAATATTATTAAGTTAATATATAAATATATAATAAAATTTATATATTTTTTATAGATAATTATTTAAATTTTAAAAATAGTAAATAAAATGAAAAAATTAGGAAAAAAAGGTATATGTAGTTATAAATATAACTATAAATAAAATTAATTTTATTTATTGAAATAAAAAATATTATAAGCAATTTTGTGTAAATAAATATGTTATTATGAGTAATTGTTTAAATCTGAAAAAGTAGTTATTAAAATGATAAAAGTGAATAAGTATTTTATAGTGAATAATTATTTAAATTAAAATAGTTAATAAAATTATAGAAGTGAAACTATTTTTTTATTATGAATATTTATTTAAATTTTAAAAATAATAATTAAGAAGATAAAATTGAAAAAATAAAAAAGAACAATATAGTCTCTTTATATATAGTAATAGAGGTAACAGTTTATAAAATATTAATTGGAAAAAATATTTGATTATAGTTGTTAAATATATTAAAAATTATATATGAAATTAATCCCTTGTGTTAAATATGTTTTCCAAAAGGTCATTCATCCCTAAATTATTCCAAGCTAAGCACACTTAACCATGAAGTTCTTATGGATTAGGCTACCAAAAAGCAGATGTATTTGTTGATATGAGTAGCCAAATTAATTCCTTTAAGCTATCCTTCAACCGTATAGTCTCTATCTATACAGATCCCTTTCATTATGGTGTATGTTCGATTTTTCCATGTGCCCCTTTCACTAGAAGTCTGCTAGGAGCCGTTCCTTGTCTGTTCCACCGGCGATCACTCCCCGCCCTTGTTAGTGTCCAGGTGTCACAAAATACACACAGTGTTCTTTATTTATAATAGAAGAACTATGGGTTAAGCCCAAAATACAAATAAGAAATAATAATAAACTAACTAAAGATAAAAGATAAAGATAAAATAAAGATAATATATCTAACACTCCCCCTCAAGCTGGTGCATACAAATCGTATGTACCAAGCTTGTTACTAAAATAATCCATAAAGACTTAGTGAAAATGTCTGCTTCTGCACTCGAGAGACACTAAATTGCTAATGATTTGCAAAATGACATAGAAGACAAAATACCAACCCAAAAGACTTTGTGACGCCCGGGCACTGAGAGGGCGGGGAGTGATTGTCGGTGCAAGAGGCACAGACAAGGAGCGGCTCCTGGCAGGCTTCGAGTGGAAGGGGTACATGGATGAATCGAACATACACCGAAATGAGAGGGATCTGGAAATTGTATAGGTACGAGACTATACAGTTGAAGGATAGCTTAAAGGAATTGATTTGGCTACTCATATCACCAAAATGCATTTGCTTTTCAGTAGCCTAACCCATAAGAACTCCATGGTTAAGTGTGCTTGGCCTGGAGTAATTCTGGGATGGGTGACCTTCCGGAAAGTTTTCCCGGAAAGTGTGCGAGTGAGGACAAAACACACTGGAAAGCCTTGTGGTGATGTGTGAGAGCAGTCAACAATCCCTGTAAGTTGTCGGGATGTTACACACTTCCCTTGAGCAACAAATTTGGGAGGTTGCTCCATGTAAATCTCTTCTTGCAAATCGTCCTTGAAAAATGCCACCAGTGGATAAAGATGTAATTGTTGGAGAGTCATCACAGCTATAAATAAACTAACAACAAACCATCTTTTCCATGAAAAAAACATATATGGACGGGTCAAATGCAATGGTGAAAAGAGAGGTTAGGAGAGACAACAGCGGAAAAATCCATGGATGAACAAGAGAGAGAAACTATAAAATTTCCAATCAAGGCACCTGAAAAAGGAAAAAGAGCAAAAAAGAAAAAAGAGCAATCTCGATGCTCTAAATAACTACCAAACATGCCACAATGCACGAAGAAAAAAAGGGAGCAAATCCACAACTTTAAAAGAAACTCCGATAAAGACGACGGCGCCGCCGGCAGCGGTAGATAGCCCTGCTGCCAGCAGCGGCTGATGTAGTGATAGAGACACCAGAAACTCTTACCTCAGAAGAACCTTAAGCTCTAAATACCATGTTAAATATATTAAAAATTATATATGAAATTAATCCCCTGGGTAAATACACATAGAGTTCTCTAAGAAAAAATATGAGTTAAATCCAAAATACAAATAAAAAATAATAACAAACTACCTAAAAATAAAAAATAAATATAAAATAAAAATAATACATCAAACAATAATAAAAAATATTATAAAAATAACTATCATAAGACAAAATATTCGAAATGGTTTTATTTGAATATAAATTTATGGAAAAACACAAAAGACTTTTAAAAATTATATATGTTTTTCTAAAAGTGATTCTTTTATTAAAAATGTTATGACAAACGCGCTTATATTATTTTTAGTTTAACAAAATGAAAAAGGAAAGAGAAAAACTATCCATCTCATGTCACTTGATTTGAGGGGTGAAATGATTAGTGAGCTAGAAAATGGAAATAGCTTAGGCATCCTACTCAGCCTTTTACAATTTTATTCAATTTCATTTTAAATTAATATGTTTTATAAATTTATATTTGAGAAATACAATTTTTGGAATAATTAAGTTCAAAAAAGTTTACCTTTAGGAAGAAGTTTAATGACTTTATACCCACTCTGTATTAAAAATAATTATTCTCACCTGCCAGTTAAACATTTATAGAAACTTAGATCTGAAAAATATATCTTATCTTCTACAAAATATAGAAATTTTATTTTTAATTACTTTTCTATGATTGTTAAACTATTTATTGTGTATCAAAACCATGTGCAAAATTAACAACGTGGTCAACTATACCGATGGGAACTAGCTAGCTAGTTAGTTTCTTTGAACTTATTTTTAAAAAAAAATATCACTATAAAACACTAACATTCTTACAGTAACTATGTATTTTTACGTAGTATAAAAATGATTTTTATCTTGAAACTTAAATATATTCAATATCTCTTTTTTAACTTTTATATAGTCAAAAAAAGATAAATAGTAGACGTGAAAAATTTATAATTCAAGTTATAATTATAAGCAATCCATCGATACCATCGATATGCTTTTCTTTTAAAAAAATTCAATACATCCAAATATATTTGATAAAATTTTATCTTATTTATATTAATATATATTTTTCCAAATAAATATCTAACATATAATAATTTCATTATCTCGGAAAGTAATATATATATATATATATATATATATATATATATCAACAATCTCAATATTAACTTATTAATGTGATTTGTTAGTCCCATATTCAAGATAACATCAAAATATTACTTATATTCTAATTTAGAAATTAGAAGTTATAATAAAGTTAGTTTTGCTATCTTAGGTTGTTCCTGAATTCTAAGAAAAACAAATTTAAAGAAGAGATGAAAAGAAAAACACTCGAAAAATCCAATAATCACCTCAAAGATTGAAGTTCTAATAATCAAACATAGTTATGGTTTTTAAAGGGCAAAAGCAATCTAACAATGAGGTGTTTGATTTCATGATACTAATCTATACATCGAATTTTTTGAGGTTGTCTATGAATAATATGTTTGTAAGTGTAATTGTAAACTCGGTTTAATAAAAACTTTATATTTTATTTTTTAATTGTTAAGTATATTTCCTTTTTATTTAAAATTTATAAGTTTTAAATCAATTTTAACTTTTTTTTAAATGTGTTTTTTTTATTATAATAGTATTTGTATATGAAAGCAGAGGATTATACAGGTGAAGAATCTAACACAGTGATATGATTCAGGAGCAAAGTAGGCGTTAACAAGTATATTTATAGTGATTATATTTTAAAATACTTTCTATACATATCTTAAAGAAATATTATAATATACCTATGTAATTTTATGTTTTAATATCAATAGATAAAATGTTTTTTAAATCAGTATGATTTTTATTAATTTAGGGTGTTACAATATTAATAATAAGAAGAAGAATAACAACAGTTAGTATATGGGAAATATTTGTCATACATTATATAAATTAGTCCTTTTAAGTTAAAATTAGTTTACAAGTGAAAAGATATTTTTGATTGTAATAATTGTGTGAGAGAAGGGTAGTGGAGGTTGCGTTTGAAACAGAGTTACGTTGCGTATTTATTAACTAACGGGGAGTAATAATATTGATTAATGGATTACTAATGCTTCCAAAATCCCTAAGTTACTATAAATTATACTCAACAAATGATAATAAGAATTTTAAGTTAGTAACACGAAATCTTCTATCCTTATATTTTCTTCACCTACTTTTCACTCTATTCTAAGGGAATTTATCCACTACAACTTTTCTCAAAATCCACCTACAAAATCTCTTCTATCATAAAAAAGAACATGCAATATAAAATGGACGGAGAAAAAAATAACGATGTTAAGTATATTCTGTTTTTGTATTCAATATATAATTTATAAAACTATTTTCTAGCAAGAAAAAATAAATATATTTGTTTAAAAAAAAGGAAGAGGATGAAGTTGAGGGCAACTCCAAGAGAGATAATGTTTTGAAATTGCAGATGTAATGAAATAGGTGGAAGAGATTCGTCAAAAGAAAAAGAGAAAGTAAGAGGTCAGGAAAACGATTGTAGAGAAGGCTTCTGATAAGGAATATATTTTTTCTAAGAATTATAAAATATAAAATTTCTAAAATTAGTATTATGATTTAAATACTTTTAATTAACGATTAATTTAAAATACTTTAAATATTATTATTATAATTTACCTTTTTTTTCAATCTTACATAACTTATCTATCCTACTTAACCTAGTTCACTTTTTTTTAGATAACAAATAGACTATAATTTTAAAACGAAATCAACCTTAACTACTGAAATCTTACATGAGGTAAGTCGATAATAAAAGAACCCTAATATAAAATTCAAAGTCTACTAATGTAGTATGATGTAGCTGGTTCTGGAATCAAAAGTAAAATTTGTTCTTTAAAAAATGTTATAAACATAAAGCCTTTAAATATGATTTTTGAAAAAAAAATGTTGGCCCAGTGGGACTAGACTATGGGCCCAGTGAGATTAGACTCTATGGGCCTGACATAAACGTCACGGATGACAGAAGATTGTTTTATTGGAATACATGGTGCTTTCCTTTGCTTTTTCCCATTTCCTTTTCTTCTTCTTTACTCTCTCTTTCGTTTCTTCATTAAGACAATGACATTCAGCTTGTGTTGCCTCTCATATTCTTCTGTCTGACAATATTTAACCCTTATTTTGGCTTGCCTTTCTGTTTCTACAAATTGTGTGTGCAAATTTTAAGTTGTTTCATGTAATATGATGTAATAATTATATCATATGATATATAGATAGAATCATTATTGTATTTTATTATTTATTCTATGAATATAATAATCTTAATTTATTATATTGATTTAATGCATTTGTTATTTAAAAAAATTGAATTGGATTCAATAAGATTTTTTTTTTTATGAATAATATTGACCTGTATTTTAAATTATAACGATGATAGTTTATATAACTCGTGTTGATACTTTTAGGAAAAATATTACTATGTACAAATTATAATTGGAATATTACTAATTTATATATAAAAAAATTGGATCAATTTTTATTTAACAAATTTATAATAGTTGTGGCACACAAATTTAAATTATATATCCATTGTTTATATACCATTATGATTTTTTTTTGTTTTTCTTATAATTTTTTTTATCATTATTATGTTATATTCTCTTACCCTGTTATATAATCATTAAATAAAGTTTCAATCTGTTTTATGTGTCGGTTTCCAAATATTGATGAGATTAAAGACATGGTAGAAATACTCAATAAAAATAGAAAGCAAAAAATATTTGGTGCATGATAACGATAGAATAATTTAAAAATTAAATTACTCTAATTGTGATTTTTTTCTTTATAAAAATACTTTACTCATATTAAGTAGGGATTAAAATATTCTTAAGGATAATCATATTTAGATAACTTTTTTTGACAACATTTGAACATTGATTACGTGTTAATATGTGATTGGTCAAAAATTACTTCACAATAGTATTTATAATTATTATTGACATGTAATCAATATTCAAATATTGTCAAAAAAATATTATCTAAATATCATTACAAATAATAATCTTAATAATGAAGTGGTATTCTGTGGAATCAAATTGGATGTTAATAATGAAGCTCAGAGAATTCATCCATTGTGAAAGGAATCTTGGATGGTCTTTTATTCAAACACGTCCAATAATTACAATGTAGCTTATTATTATCCATTTTCTAAAAGGAGTGTGCAAGCCACGCGCCACTCAATCCTGTGGGTATTACTGTGCATCACATCATTTGGTCGCAAATTGCAAAACCACATCCTATCCTATTATCTTTTCCTTCTTCCTTCTTCCTTCTTCCTTCAAAATCAAATCACACAATCCTTAATTTCACTAGCTCGAAGAATTTTTTTTTATCAAATATTTTTGTATAGTTACTAATTAATCAATCACTTTAAATTTTATGAAAATATTTTTCGATTTTACCTTTCTGAACAAATGCTGAGGCTCTCTCATCTAAAACTAAAATCTTATGAACGTCACTATTTTAAGTTTTAACACACAACTAACAATGAAAAGAAAAATAAACATCGACATCTTAAAAATAAAATAGGATAATGAAACTACAAAATATAAATTAAGAACCTCTATGGCTAAGAAACATAACCAACACACTTGCAATCAATGCAAAGTAAAAAGATAAAATACCAAACAACAGTGCATCGTAGTATTCCTCATCTACCTTATCTTTTAAGTCATTACTTGACCTATTGATTTTAATAATAATATATTATAAGTTTAACTGGTTTAATATAGACAAATCGGGTTGATTTCAATATAAAGTTATTAAGTCAAGTAGAAAAAAAATAATCAGCGAAATAAATAAAACTACACTATTTTATAAAAGGATCTAATTGTTTTAGTTATCAATTATAAGTACTTCTATCATGATTAAAAACGTTTATATAATTTAGTACAAATCAACTTGGTAATTACGAATAAAAGTAATCAAGTCATTAGGTTAGTGATAGATAAAAGTCATTTACAATTTGTATAAATATGATCTATGTGAGGTAATTATAATAATTAAGTATGACATTTAATACTATAGTGACTAAATCACTTCTCATTTAAGAATATAAGTACTTTTTACATATAATATCCAAGCGGCTGTGGACCGAACGAAACCTACGTCAAACAAGCATAGTAGAGAATTTAACACGTGAAGAAAGAGAGGAAGAGGTTGGAAATCGAACCACTTCAAAATTATTAATACTAATTTGGTGATCACAAGGAATATTATGTTGTGCTAGAAGAAACTTCAAATGACCAATTGACCTATAAGTGATGATGAGGAACCTACAAAAGTGAATGAATGAAATGCAGAGCAAATATGAGAATGAGTTAAAAGTTGTGCATGGAGAACGCAACCATGCTACAAGGTCAGGGTGTTAAGAATCACGTGCCTTCCACCCTGACACTACTTAGACAATCCAAACAACCGCTTGATGAACTTGACTGTATGGTCTAAGAGAGTAGTAGAACCAACAAGGATCATAACCCATCCATTGTGACAATGAATACGATTGGGACGCTCCCATTTATTGTGGGCATTGTGGAAACCCCCTACCTGATAATTGGAGGATGCCTATTTTTGACAAGTATGATGGTTCCACCAACCCGAACAAACATATCACATGAACCAGATGAAACTGTATAAATTAATTATGTTATATGGTGCATAGTTCTCTCTATCTTGTTAAAGGGATAAGCCCTCTCCTAACTTTCACTACTCCCACATAACTTAATAGATTGTTTCCCCACAATTCGGTCAAAGTTTGGAGTACAGTTTGCCACTAATTAACCACACCACTTGACCTTGATCGTAATGGTCAATGTAAGACAAGAGAAGGATAAGTCTTTTTGGGCCTCCATGGACTAATTATTTAAAGGTGCCTTGTAAATAAAAAAATCTTAGTCTTGATGTGACCATGCTCCATATGATCACGATGTTACAACCCAACTCGTTTGCATGTAGCTCGTTATGAACCTCGACGGGCTAAGGTAGAACAACAAATTTCATGTCGGTGGAGGAGATGAGAGATTTTCAAAAGCATACGAGACTCGAGTCATCCTCTGGTGATAGGCGATGGAAAACCAATCAAGAAAAGCGGTGAACAATCTAAGGAACCTAATAATAAAGGGCAACACTCTCATCAATACATCCCATGAATGCCCCATGAAACTTTGAGTGTGGATATTCTACCTCAGCTTAGGAAGAAAGTCACCCCTCCTAACGCTGATGGTAACAAACATTATCTTTACCACCGCAACCTCAAACATATTACTGATGAGTGCATCGCCCTTAAGATGAAATAGAAGAGTTTATTCAAGCGGGGCATTTAAAAAAAGTTTGTGAATTTTGAACACATTGAAAGAAGTCTCCCTCGAAGGATCAATCTGCTAAGAAGTCGTTTGCTTAGAAAGGAAGGCAAAAGATTTAATCGATGTAGAGAATTGGTCCACTGACGAAGTCGCAGTAGAAGCAGAATTAGAGATCGCCCATTAAAAAAGGTAATCAACACAATTTCAAGAAGTTTCGTAAGAGGAGCATTGTCAACTTTACTTTGAAGATGCATTTTCGAGCACTAAAAGCATTGCACCTGGTGGAAAGGCGTGTAAAAATCATGTTTACTATCACATTCACAAATGAAAGTTTTAAAGCGCCCAACCCCTATCAATACGATCCAATGGTGATAACGATCAATCTTGTTGCTTACAACATTTGAAAGGTGTTGGTCGATTAGGATAGTTCGATTAACATTTTATATTGAAAAAAATTCAAGAATATAGACATATATGAAGAACTTTTTGTACCCTATAATGAGAAGATTGTTGGATTTTCTAATGAAATAGTAGACACAACTAGATATTTGTACTTGCAAGCGCACTTGGAAACCAGACAGAATAATAGGGAAATATGAGTTTGGTATCTCTTGGTAGAGACGAACACGTCTTACAATGTGTTACTCAGTTGGTTGTGCTTAAACACCCTTAGGGCTGTAGTGTCTACACCCCTTGGACGATGAAATTTTCATGTGACAACAATGAGTTTTGCACAATGCATGCAAGTCAAAAGACAAACGTGGAATGCTATGTTGTTAGCTTTAATGTAACCTCGTATGTCACACCCAGGAAAGTATGTTGATCGAAAGTTGCGATGAAAAATCTTGACCCACGTACTAATATTAAAGATCACATGGAACCACAAGAGGAAACCAAAGAACTCATAATTGGTTAATAGAAGAGCATAATACACATCTTTGTACCGATCTAACCGAAGAACAAGGGTGGTTGTTGACAGTCGTCCTAAAAGAAAAAAATGACTTGTTTGCTTGGATGTCTGCGAAAATGCCAAATATACACTTGGGAGTGATGTCCTGAGTTAGCCATCTTTCAGGAAACTAGATCGATCACTTAGAAGAAGAGGAAATTAAGAGAGAAGCACAAGAAGGCAATTGAGGTCGAGGTCCAAAAGTTGATGGAGGTCAGCTTAATTAAGGAGGTCAGATACACCACCTGGTTAGCCAACATAGTGTTAGTGAAGAAACCGACCGATCAATGGAGAATGTCTACCGACTTTACTGACCTCAACAAAGCATGCCTCAAAGACGCGTATCCATTTCCAAGTATCTATCAACTAATGGTAGAGCATCAGACTATCAAGTTCTAAGTTTTTTAGATACCCTGACAAGGAGAAGACTACTTTCATAATAAAAAACGTGCAAATTACTATTATAAAGTTATGTTGTTCGGTTTGAAGAACGCTAAAAAACATATCATAGACTTATAGATAAAATCTTTCAGCACTATATTAAAAACTACATGGAAGTATACATTGATGATATGGTAGTGAAATCATAGTCGATTGGCAAACATGTACGAGACCTTAAGGAGATATTCAACCAAATCAAAAGGTACAACATGTGTCTAAACTCCACCAAGTGTGTGTTTAGTGTGGGGTGGACAAGTTTCTTGGCTTCATACTAATAGTGAGAGGAATAAAAGCCAACATTGATAAATGTGTGAGCATACTGAGTATGCGAAGTTCACAAAACCATAAAAAGGTGCAATGGTTAGTTGTTTGTCTAACTTTGTTAACCAGATTCTTCTCTTTCTTGACGGAAATAATTAACTCAATTTTGAAAGTCATAAAAAAGCAAACAACCAACAAATGAGTAATGCGAACTCGCTTTTAACGATATAAAGGTCACATTAGTCACCTCACTTATTATGACTAAGCCCATGGATGACCAAGAGGTGCAACTATACCTAGCTGTGTTCGAAGCAACGATCCATGCAGCTTTGGTCTAAGAAAATCCTAACATAAACATAACTTGATTAAGAACATTTACAAAGTTTAGCACAAATAAATTTGACAATTATGATTGAAAATGATTAAGTCGGAACTAAATTAGTAACAAGTAAAAATCTATTATAATTTATATAAATAAAAAATTCATTTAAGATAATTATGATTATCAATTACGATATTTAATATCAAAGCGATTAAATTCTTTTTCACTTAACTAACAATATACTTTTTTATTGATTTCAATAAGAAAAAGATTATATGAAATCAAACAAAATAAAAAATTTAATATGTGAAAAAAATTTGAAAATCAAACCACTTTCAAATTATTAATATGTCTTGTAGAAACAAAAAATAATAATAATTAAAAATAAATAAATAATAATAAAAATAATAAATAGGGTTGGGTTGCGTTTATTTTATTTTATTTAATATATTATTACAACAATATCATTAGTATATTATAGTAATTATCGCTTGCAACTGCTGCTGCACTTATACTTCACCCATTACTATATAAAATTGGTCATCCCCACACACAAACTTCTCATTCATCATTCTCCACAACAACCCCTTCATTCATCTAAACACAAAAAATTTCTCTTTTCTTTCTTCCACCTATGTGTTCAATGATAAGCGCGCAAGGTGTGGCGGTCGCCACCGCCATGGCCGTCTCCGGCACAGTCATCCTCCTCGCGCTCCGCCTGCAGAAATCTTTTCCACCTCCCCAGTTCGCCCTTCACCAAATCCCTCCTTCTTCGTCGCCGGTTCTGCGATCTTGCATATCCAACGGTAGGTCCCGCCTCCCTCTGTTTCTCCACGCTAACACATTCACAAACACACGCCCAAAAACCTGTCTTTTTGTTTTTGCACTGGTATGTTTTGCTGACACAGTTGTTGTGGGCTTGTGGGTTTCTTGTGCAGCTGGGAAGAAGAGCAAGAAGAAGAAGATGAAACGCGTGCACTTCGCGGAGGACGTGGTTGAGTCGTGCAGAGACGGACAAGAGTTCAGGAACCGAATCTCGAGATCGAAGAAGGTCCAGAAGAGTTTCAACGAGGAAATGAAGAATGGAGAAATGCCCACGAACAGGGTAGCTCTGTATAATGGAATTCTTAGGGATCGGGTGGCCCAGCGATTGGCCTACTCTTTTTGATTTTGGTTTTTCGGTGACTCAAGGGTGAATATTCTGTGATTATGCTTCTCTCTTTCCTTTTTTATAACAACTAGTATAGAAAGAAACTGCTGGGGGAGGGTCCACCACAAACCCTCACGGTTGCTCTCATCGACGAGCTGATTGGACACAGGGTTTAGTGCCTTGTGAATCGTGAAGAGGATTTTATTCATATTTTTGGATAATCTTCTTCTATCCCTTCTCCACATTAATTTCTCCTCAACACATCCATTTCTCCGCAGATTCAAGTAATTTTTCTTGTATATATACAACTACTTTTTCTCCGCAGAACAATGATTTTCTGTTCACTTTCAATGTATAGAAAGAACTGTGTGGTTTTTATTGATGGAGCCTCCTAACATGGATGCAGTTGCTTGTAACTTTCTGTTCTTCTTTCATATCTCTGCCGCGCGTGGGATAATTTTACAAAATGTTTTGCTTTTTATTCGTCAAGAATCTTGACTCAAGATATCATGACTTCTAAATTATGTATAGTTACTATAGTATGACAAAAACAGAGTTGCCTTTCTTTCTCCACAAGCAAGCATGAAGCAACGCATTAGTTAAATTAAGAACCGACATTGACTTAATTAACCTCATAAACGTCACTTAAACAAATTCTCCTATTCACCTCAAGATAACATTAAATCTAACAAATTGTCCATTACTTTTCAAATTCCCCCATTTCAAAGTTGATCATGTACGAAATACACCTCCCTCACACCCAAAAAAAAAAATAAAAAAATCAGAGACCTAAAACAAGAGTGTCTGAATTTCAGTTTCATTCTATTCCGAACACATTTTTAATGGTAAAATTGACAACTTCCACGTTACCCAGCAAGAAGCTATTGTGTAAAAAACCTGAAATTTGTTCGGTTGTCGCCAAAACCAGCTTATTAAGACACAGACATAGCTATTGGGTGTTGGAGACAGGCAAAAGCAGAAGGGCTCCAGAGAGCAACATGGGCAACAGAAAAATTGGTTAGTTAAGTTGTTTTGCATTCATTGTGGAACAGAATCTTTAAATCAGCTCCTTTGTCTCATTCCGCATGTATTTGAAATCAAATTTACGAGTTAGCAGTGTGTGGGGGCTCTTACCCTATCTGTGCGTCCCATAATTTCTCACTCTCTTTTTTGTATCTTACGTCATTATGGTTTATTTAGCTTTAAATTATTCGGTATTGTTGGCGTGAAAGTAGTTGTATGTTCCAAAATTCCAAAGGGTCGGTAGCCCAACAAACACATATTCAGTGTTTGACTAATCCTCCCAACCAATCAGAAACAAGAAAAATTGGAACGGCAACACCATGTCTACATCCCCTTTCATCACCCCAACATGCTTCTCTTATCATTGGACAACCCATGTGAACTTCTCGTGCTACTGGTTGCAACTTGACCCAATCATATTTCACCCCGGGGACAAACAATCAAAGCTAAATTCTTTGGGGTGGGAAAAGCACCAAAATACTAATAAAAAATAAAACATGTAATTGCGTTTCATTGCATAAATCCATGATGACATGTCTGCATAATTACCACTTAACTATAAATTTAGCAGGTCTGTTTACAAGGATTTCAGATTGATTTGAACCGGTTAAAATTCATAGATTCTTATTTGGGACCAAAGTGATTGTAATAGCAACAAAATTGGGGGCAGCTTTTTTGGTAGGGGGTAAAATTATGAAGCATACATACATACGTATATATATGTATGTATATTATATAATAAAAATAAAAGCAGTGTGCAGCATGACAGTGCGGCAATCATTCAGTCTGAAATATAGAAGGCAACAAAACCATGTGATTTGGGAATATAAAATATTTTAAAATTAACTTTGGCCCTCCAGGGCCCGAAAAGTCTTGAATGTTGCATTAAAATACTCTTATTTCTTTCCTTGGCAGGCTCTTCTGATTAAACAATGGTTAAAGAAGTGGAAATCCCTGCAATTATGGAATTCTCTCAACTTCTTTATGGCTTTCTTTGATCTGCGAAAACAGACATGAGAGAAACAAATAACCCATTATCCATTGCACACACTTCTAAAAGAAAAAGTTACTGGTGAAATGCTTTGTTCCAACTTTTCTCACACAATTTTTTATCTAACAGGTATATTTTTGACAAAAAATAGTTATTATCAATGAACATATTAGCAATAGGGGAATTGACATTTTACCTGTCCATGATCCCTTGTCTAATTATCCTAACGAGGTCGAAAAGATGTATTTGATGGAAGGGGACCTCCCAGGTTAATCAATAATGCGAAAAAAATTGAACAGCGTGGTTGGATGTAGTTAAGTTTCTTTAGTCCAAGGAACTTGGAAGCATATTATTGGTCTTCGATATGCTGCTGCTATAATTTGAAAACTCAAGTCACAAGGGATCCCCCAAGATATAAAGTTTTTTTATTCAAACATGTGGTGCGCCTTCGTATAATATATTACTGAAATCATTGGTGGTCGTGGTGAGGCTTTCCATGGTTGGTGATGTGGGGAGTTTTAAGTGAAAACTAATCAAAACTCAGTTGGCAAACGCCAATTTGGGTGGGGCGTGACACACCCTCGCATTCAAAAACGGCAGCCACAAAGCAAAATGACATATGCAAATCTGACCCATCCAGAGTAGATTCACTTTCTCTGTGACTTCATCAACTTAACTTTTGTATATGGTTTTGTAGAAAGAAAAGAAAAAGGAAGCTTCTCGGAAACACAGGGTTCTTTCCATGTGGGTCATGCAATGTGTACGTGGCTCTCCATGTTATGAAGAAAAGAAAAGATGTAATGCTTTTTACCTAGATGGAGGCCATCCACCATTCCTCCTTTTTATGTATAAACAATGCTCACCAATAATGTTCTTCCAATTTACCTCTTCTATCTATGCTAGTTATGGTTGTGTTGTCTTTGATATGTTCGCCATGTAAAAAAAGTTACTTTCTTTTGTCTGGGAATCGGCAACCACCTATTGGGATAATTATACAAGGGTTTAAAAAATAATTGTGTGATATCGTTGTTGTTAAGAACAGAGGTAGGTCTTTCACCACTTTAATACCAAATTTTGCTATATGCAACTTCAGTTCTACGCTTTGGGCTTTTAATTTTGTTGCACTCTACAGTCTTTTGTCACTTTTTTCCAAATATAATATTCTCTCAAGTATTAAAAATTTACAGAAAAAAAAATCATTGAAATTATTTTTCTTTTAATTGTTGTACAGAAAATTTCTCGAAAAAACTCTAATAAAATATAAAAGGTTCTAGTGATCTTAGGTTATTTTGTAAATACTCAAAAAATTGATATTAGGTCACTCTTAATTAATGATATCAAAACAAAAATAAAATTCAAATTAGTTTTACAATCCTAAACTCTAATTATTTATATAACTATAAAGTCATTTCCAAATCGGTCACTTGTGGCAGTTGTTTTTGTAAAGACTGAAATTTTAGCAGTAAATGAAAGAAGGACACCTGGCTTCTTAATAATAGGATTTAAAAAAAAAATTAGAACTAAAACTAATACTATTTTATATAAAAAAGCATATTTTTTTTAAGCCATTGTCTCTTTTATAAGAGAAGTCAACACTTTTCCTCTCACGTTTGCTGCAACCACTTTGCATGTTCTCCACCAATTCTCCACAGTAATCCACTCCACTTACCTCTTGTAGCTGCTTAACCCACTTGGAAGCCAAGACTCTCCCAAGTTTCATCAAATTCCATTCTCAATTCTGATTCTGGAGAAGAGGTAAGCTAGTTTCGCTTTTCTTCATTGATTCAAGTCTTGGAGCATGCAATTTACCAATTGCATGTGTTCTTGACCGTTCCCTCTTCAATTTCTAGCTAAAATCCCACTTTCAATTCTGTTTTGATCACAAATTTGTGATCCTTAGGGTTGGGGGCAAAATTCCGCAAAGTCAAGAAACCTGAGTAGCGAGCTTTGAACCGTTTTGGGAAGAATCCAAGTAAGGGAAGCTGAATTTTTAATTGTTATTTGAAAATTTTGCTGCTTTTGGTTTGATATTTAGGTAGAACTGTTGAAATATGATGCATGTGTAAATTAGTGAAGGATTCCTTTATTTTGAAATAGATAAAAAGAACTTGTGCTAAAAATTGATGTGTATAGCTTGTGTTTGATAAGAACTGCTAAGTGATCAATTACAAATTGTATAACCATGTATGTGATGTGAATGTTTATTGTTTTAAAGATGAGGATTTCATTCTCTGCAGATTGTGAGTAAAAGACTAAGTTAATTTTTGATGTTGAGTCAAATTGAGGAACTTGGGTAGTGAATTCGTGAGTCAAGGGTTAGAGGTGGTTTTAGACCATTTGGATCACTTAGGTGAGTAAATTCTGACTTGCTAGAAGTCTCAAACCAGCCAAAAATACTTTATACATTGCAAATCTGAGTTTGACCCTATAAGTAACAGAAATTGAGCTAATTGATCCAATTCTTCAGCATATCTCTTATAATTTTTAGTTAGGATTGTGTGTAAGCCTTCAAAGAAGTTAGATTCAACTTGTATTTCGATTTAGGAGTGTCCAAAGTTCACCAAAAGGCCTAAAACGAAACTTAGGGGGTAGAGTTGCTCAATTATGCAGAAAATCTGCATAATTCACGTTGGGCGCCACAGAAATGGCGCTGGGCGCCATTTCCTGCTGTTTCCAGCAGAAAGTCACGCTGGGCGCCCCTAAATGGCGTTGGGCGCAGTTTTCTACTGTTGCGTTTGTCTTTGGCAGTTTAGGGGGTTCCGGACGTCCGTTTTGGACGTTCTTTAGGTCGTTCTGGGGGTTTTTGACCCTTCCGGAGCCATTGGTGAGGGTTTCCAAGCTATTTGAATTACCTAAGTATTGGTAATTTAAGATTATAAGGATATTTGTATTAATAAGTGATGTTTTTCTGAAAATATGTAATTCTTGTTTTCTCTTCCTTTCTTGTGTGATGATCTAGGTATCTTTTTTTGTTTATTTTGTATGATTACTTCCAGTATTATGAGATTGATTCATGCTTAATTCTGTAAGAAACTAAACTAATATAAAATATTCATGGTATGAAATCAAAAGTATGAAAGTAAGTAAAGTTAGTGTGGAATGTAATGTGATTTAAGTACATCTCTAGGTGAGATCAAATTAAGTTATGAGAATGAATATAGGAAGCTCAATCTTGGGTGTCTCCATTTTATATGGGCCAAGAATGAGTGATTCAAGTTAAGTTCTGGAATGAATATAGG
>NC_028357.1:42525855-42575401 GCF_000741045.1 Vigna radiata var. radiata
TGTGATTGTATTGCTTGTATGTTTCTTTTTATTTTAGTAGCTCTTATATCACTTGTATTATTTTTGAATTCTAGCTTACCCTTGCGTGTGTGTTGTTTGTTTTGTCTGTGTTTGTTTTTCTTTTGCAATGATCATCCAAATTTGGATGTGAGCAGAGATTGCAGAGGTTCCTTTGGAGCAAGTATTAAATGGAGTTGATGCCGCTGAGACTCCAGACACTGCTGAGTAGTTAGGACGTTTATGTTCATATGTATATACTTTAGTTTCCTTTTATCTCACTTCCTTTTGAAAGACTCTATAACTACATGTAGAACTTTTATATTTCTCAGATATTTTGGATGACTGTATTTTATATATACTTCATCTGTCACTAGTCTTAACTACTTTCTAGTATTATAATATGTTGCATTCCACATGATATAGATATACTTATATTTTTGGGATGTTACAGTTTCAAAATAATTAATATTATATAATAAGTTTTATCGTCAGAGCACATAATTGTTTCTGAAAACCTGCTTAATTTTTTTCTTATATTTTAAAGGGGATATTAGTAGAACATTCCAAATATTACTATGTAGGTTAGTGTTAACCCATAAAATTTAATTAAACACCAAGATTAATTTAGTATTATAATATATTTTTTGTATGATTATTTAATCTATATAGCATTTTATGATTAAAAAAGTTAATATAAATAATCTATCTATTCATTCTAAATACTCAAATGCAAAAGTTATAATTTTATAACTAACTTACGTTTTGGTAATTGCAATCAAAATTACAATTATTTACTACAACTCTAATTTCGTGCGTCAAATTAGGTACGTGTTATCTTATGTAGAATGATTGTATTCATTGATAAAAATTTTATGATGATTGAAAATAAATTTATTATAGTTGAAATAATCGTATTAAGATGACGGGCTTTATACCCACTGATGCACAGTGGGCCTGATCCTAGCCCAAAACTTTTTTCTGCTTCTCCATCTAGCCTCACTTTTGACGACACCGCTTTGAAATCTTGTCATAGCTGTTTCAGTTGCCCTATACCCTCTCTGTTCACCTCTCACGCACTCTCTCACTACAAGGTTCGTCTCTTTCCCATCTTCCCGTTCTCAATCTCATTCGATTTTTTAAAATTATTCTGTGACCCGTGTTTCGATTACTGCACAATTTGTTACTTATACATCTGATTAGAAGATGATTATCAGTGACTATTTTATTAACTGCACACGATTTTGTTAACTTTCAATCTCGCACTATTTACCGATTAGGGATTTATTAGAAGCACTCACCATTTGGTTTGCTTCAGAAAATTTTTGTTTGCTTAGGTGCACAATTGTATAACTAATAAACATGGTTATGATACTGAAATTGATAGCTATATACTTAAATCCATTGTCGTATTATATGTGCTGGTTGTGGCTTGTTTTTTTTCTATGAAACCGTCTAAGGTGTAGTGTAATATGCTCCTGAATGTTTATCATTGCTTGCTGTTTTTCCCTTCTTCAGAAGCCATGAAGGTGCGGTCATCTGTGAAGAAGATGTGTGAATTTTGCCAGATAGTTAAACGTCGAGGACGTATCTATGTGATTTGCTCTGGGAACCCTAAGCACAAGCAACGGCAAGGCATGGCAACATTTGCAAGTGAAGTCCCATCTCCTCCCGTGTATGTGTTCTGTTTTCTTTTTCTTTTTTTGGTTCTGAATTGCCATGTGGTGTGTTGAACGAACAGTAGCTGTTGATTTTTAGGGATATTGTATTATAACTCAATTTTAGTTTTCTTGCAAGAGGAGTCCCAGCAATACATTCTTTTTAGCATTCTCTTGAACATGCTCCTTGCTATCGAGGGAATTACATACCGTTTTCACTAAATGACTCGAGTATGCATTCTGTCTTACAGTGCGCATGTATTCTTTTCTGAACAATAATTTAGTTTAAGTTCTGTGCTCTTTCAGTATGAAAAATATAAAGGTCAATAAATTAGAAATCTGAGTAAGTATGCCTCCTAGGATAATTGTTGTCGAAGTTAACAACTTGACTATTACTTAACAATATATGATTGCTTGACTGAATAAAATCCTTATTCACTGTTAGTGTACGGACTATTTTTTCGTAATAGGGTGTGTTGCCATCATTTCTTTTGCAATTCTCCCCAAAATCCTTTGGCCATGGATATTCACTTGGACCAATGCTGTTGTGGATCTTGATGAATTTTTTTCTACTTTGCTTGTTTACAGTCCACCATGGAGAGATTGCTGATTTATGTTTCGTATGCTCTTCATATAATATTCGGTTCATACTGAAAATAACTATTGAATTCTTTTAAGTATTGACTTCTGGACATCCAAATGCTGCTTTAATTGTGTATGTTTCATGTGCTCTTGGTATAATACCTATTGAATTCTAGTTACTTGATTTCTTAACTTTGAAATCAATTCAGGTCCTCCTCAGAGACAAGTAGCTGCAAGGTGGTACGTAAGCCCTTTCAAAATTTCAGACCAAGTATGATTTCTGCTACCCCTCAAAGCCACAGCTTGTCCACGTTGTACGGATGGAGGGTGGGATTGGCCTCTATTTTTTCTATGAAGTAGCAAAAATAATTAGTAACCTTGAAGTCCGAACATAACAAGAAATAAGTGTGAAGAGATAGATAGTCAACGGTTCTGGATGAAGGCCTATGTCTTATTCTCATTTCTTTGTATTGGTTGATGAAGTTGTCTCAAACTTATTTTGTACCTCAAGAATTTTGTGTCTCCTCCGTCAAGAATATGGTCATCAGAATGTAACCTCCGTAAAGTATTTGGCGTTCAGTGTTTTAACTAAATCAGCAGGCAACAATTGACAGGAATTCTTTACTATAAACCTATACAGGAGAAAAAATTGCTCTTAGGATAACTATTTATATTTTAAAATTAAATAATAATAATAATAATAATAATAATAATAATAATAATATTCAGGCATTATTATTATTATTATTAACTTTTTATTGTTTTAAAATAATTATTATCTTTTCTTTGAAAGGTAATTTATTTCTTTTGCATTGTATATTACAAAAATAGTATATTCTTTTTTAAGAAAATGAGTATTGAATGCTTTTTAACATCTTGGTTTTTCAAATGTTATTTTCAGTTAAATTGAAAAGTGGTTTCAGTTAAACCAAATGTGCTTTAGATTATGAATGAATTTATTTTGGGAACTTTTTATGGTTATGAATGAATTTATTTTTGGGGCGTTTCATGATTAATTTTTTTTTTTAAAAGTTTGGATATTTTTAATTCTGTTTTTATTAATCTCTTTTCTTTATTTATGATTAAGTACTCAAAATTTTATATTTTTAAATTAAGTTTTTATTATTTAATTTTTCAGTTCATTGGGTTAGATAAATTTTATTTTGGTTCGTCATTTTATTTAATAAAATAATAAAAGCATTTATCATTTTATATTAATTGTAATATCATTTTATATTAATCACGGGTACATAAAGACAAAGAATTAAGATGATGGAAAAACATAATTATCATGTTATCCAAGTAAAAGAAAAGAATTAATCACATATACAAATTTTGAGTACACAATAAAGGGAAAAAGAAAATTAATTATGATTCATTTGAAAGTATTTAAATTTATAAAAAATGTTAAACTATTAAGTTTTAAAAAAAAATTTAAGAAGTACTTTTACAAAAAAAAATAATAGTTTTGACACCTTTTTTTTATCTTTTAAATGTTTTTCTTTAATAAATAATGAAATACAAAAATAAAAGGTAAATGATGCTCATACTTGTCATGAAATTCATAAAAAAATGTTTTTAAAACAGTATTCTTGTGTACTCAAATGACTTTTTTAATTTCTAATTGATATAAATAATAATAAACTCTGGAAACTATTTTTTAAAATTAAAATAGGAATAAACACCTGTTTTTTTTATTATAAGAGAAGTCAAAGTTTTGTTATCCAGCTTCTCTTTCTATTTGTTAAAATCATATATATTTTTAAGGCTACGTTTAGTCAAAACAAACAACACAAATAACAAAAATAAGAATCAATATGTAAAAAATAGGTATAGAATTGGTTGAGATAAAGATTTCACAAGCACTTATACATTTTCAATCACAAAATCACTTAATTGGTTTAAATGTAGTACTTCTTTTATCTGTTAAAATACGTGATACCATTGCATAATGTACATTAGATTAGAGTTCACGAACTAGATAATAAACTCTCATATCATGATGATGTAGTTAACCATGTTTGTTTTTCATTACACTCGGATAATAGGTTTCATTGTTGAAAATTCTTTGAGCAAATTAGAATATCATCACATCCACCTCCAATAGAGTATAAATGAATGAAATGCAATATTCCTATATATCATCAATGATCAAACATAACTTGAATTTATGTATTATTAAGCTACTGTTTACACTTCTCACAATACAAAACATAAGAACTTGCATAAAATAATTTCATCACTCGCAAAACGGGTAAATTTATTTATCAACACGAATAGTTCAAATTACAAAGTATCATAACAAAATATATCATTCATACATCTAATATATATATACCTTTTCGTACACATACAAATAGTGTACGAAAACGTCAACAGTACATGTCTTAAATTTTCAATGTTATCTTTTTTCTTTTCTATCTGTTTCTATGACTTTTATAAAGTCTAAATATAATATATAAAGTTATTAATATGACTAACTCATTTGTTTACTATGGCTAATCATGACAATTTGTCTGTTTCTTATTAAAATGATCATAACTTGAATCTTACACATTATTTTTGATTGAAACCAATAATTGTATAACATTCATGAAGATACTTTTTCCTAATTCAGTATAAAATATTGTTTAAAAATGGTTACAATGTTTAAAAAATGAAAGACATTATGTATCTCTTTCACCTATTCACACCCTCTGTAAGCAAATATATGATGTAATTTCTTTTTTGACAGAAATCTCACATCTCTATAGACACAACCACACTACTAAGAGTGAGTTTTTTTTATACAATTTGTATCTCAATGTGTATTCCTACAATCATTTTAGTTTCATTTTAAATATGAACATATGTTTCAGTGATAAATTTTAAACTTTAGTATTATAGTAATTGCAATTTGTAGCATAGAAGGAGAATCCTTAAGAGGGAAAACAGAAATGTTTGGTAAAAAAAATGACATGAAAATACAAAGAAACATAGAGCAGTAAAAAGTAGGTTAAAAAAAGTGTTTGTATGATGACAGATTACTGAAAATAAAGAAATAAATTGATTGGTCCAAAAGAAATAAAGTGTTGGGGTCAGACGTGTGAAGTAATAATTTTGCAAATACCAAAAACAAAATATTGTTCTGAGGAATCAAAGAAACGTAGGCACAAAATGAGCTGTCCTCTTCATCCAAGTCCCACAATTTTTTTTATATAATACAAGAATAAAAATTATTGTAAAAAATACATGAAAGTAAAAAATCAAACATGTTTAATAATAAGTTTTATATTTTGTCAGAAAAAAAAAAGCTTTTTTTTTTTGGAATTGAAATTTGAAAACTTGGTTGGACGTCCTTATCAAATGGTTATGCGTTGAAAGAGTTAAAATGTGAAGATTAATATTTATTAATGGAGGTGGCAGGTGGCGATAGGATGGTGTTGGTCTAAGGTATTATTGGTCAGAGTAAGAGGCAATAAAGGAGACACTAATAATTGGTATTCATCACTGCATTAGGTTATGTTTACTTCATCTCTCTCTACCAAAATCAAAACCTTACGATGTTTGTGTTGTGATAATGGTAATATTGGAATCAATGAATCAATAAAAAAGAAAAAAAAGAAGCCAGGCAAGTGGTGTGTTATGTCAAGCGTCCGTTAAACGACAGACAGTGACAGTAGTGCAGCAGACACGATAAAATAAAAGGTAACAAACCCACTCGTTTATCAGTTTCCACTGCGAAATTTCCTTTCTTCTTCTTCTTCTTCTTCTTGTGGCTCTTTGCACCTCTCAAATTTCTATGTGGTGGTGGAGATGGTGATGATTACTGCTTGGATCGCTGACCTCTTCGCTTGTATGGGGTGAGCCCCTCCATTCCCAATATTGCTTTTATTTTTATTTTTTATATTTTTAGATTCTTAGATACTGTTGGCATATATAGATAAATACACACATGAATATTTGTGATCAATTTTCTAGCTTTGATTCAATTCAATGAATGGGTTTCCGTTTTGGCCTTTTGGGTATATGGTCTGTCATGTGCGACCCAAACTTTAGATAAATTCTGGTTGGTATCAATTAGGAGTGGATTTGCCTTTCCCTTTCAATTGTTCGTGGAAAGGGTTCCTAGGTTTGCTATTTTGGATTAAAGTTGTCATCTTGTGAAACCGAGTTAGGTTTTTGGTGTTGACTACTCAAAGCAATGCAGTTTTTGTAGTATTTTGAAGCTGGCGTCGGTTGTTTCATCCTTGGTGTCTGTTGCTGTAAGGCGTTCGTTCGGTTGTTGTTTGATGATTTGCCTTTCCAATTAAAAATGGACCGAGATTCATTAGCGGTATAATGTTATTTTTCTTCCCAATGACTGATTAGGGGAGGAATCGAAAAGGCGAAAATCGTTTTCTTTATTGGTAGGCTCAGCATTTGACTTATTGAAGCTGCATTGATTAGTGGATTGTAATTGCTGGTTGAACGTAACGTAGAAGAGTGGATTTCTACCTATTAAACTCCTTACTTAGTTCTTCCATTTTTTCTTTTTCTTAAAGTATTTAAATGCAATAACTCCAAGTGGTCAGATTATTTTTAAAGATAATGCCTTCAATAGAGCATTCATAAAAAAATAAGGATTGATTTTTCTTAAAAGGAGCTCGTTGCTGTATTCTACATTATCCATTTATCACTGGTTGTGTTTAAAAGCATATCACAGGTCAATTTTAATATACTGCTAACATGATGAGGATGAAACACAATAGTATCAAACATTCCTTTGATTGTGTAAAACTGTCTCCCGGATTTTGTGATTGTTTGGCTTTGCTGTGAAATCAATAAAAACTACTATATTGTGTTGTAAAAAACACTTTTATTTTTTAAGGTGTTAGCCTGCTGGGTCAAAGTATTAAAAGTGAAAAATGTGCTATTTAGATGAAACTTCATTCTGATAATGCTCAGTTTTAGACTCCTAACATTGTCACTTCCATTAAGGGTCAACATCCATGGAAGCTTCATTCTATGGATACTCAATGTGACACTGAGTCAGTGGTAGCCCTTTTCTCCTTGAGAAAGCTTTACTGACATTAGTATTCAATCTGCACCTTATTCAACCCATAAGTAACCCTTTCTGTAGTTTAACTCAATGAAAGCACCCATTGTAATTAAGCAGAGGAGAGTCCAACCCAATAGAGTAATCCATTTAGGTGGGAGAGTCTCAAGTTTAAGTTCCACATCAAGTAGTTTATCCTACTCAATGTGGAACTCCTAACATTTTTTGATAGTTGTAATTTCTAAGGAAACAGATCAGGATTGAAAGAAAGACATCACATAAGGAAAACATGCACTTGTCTTTACTTTGGCCTTCAGTTTTTCTGTTATTTAACTTGATTTATACAGAACAGTGGTTGCTTTGGATGTTGTATGAAACCAACACCAATAATTGCTGTGGATGAGCCGGCAAAGGGACTAAGAATTCAGGGGCAGACAGTGAGAAAACCACATATATCAGATGGTTTCTGGAGTTCAAGTACTTGTGATCTGGATAATGGCAACATTCAATCTCAGAGAAGTATCTCGTCTGTCAGTACATTAAATCAAATTCTCTATCATAGTGGTGGAACTTCTACTACAGGCACCAATTCTGAATTTGTAAACCCAGGCAAGTTCTATATTCTATTTTCCGTAGGGATTAATATTGAAAAAAATATTCATCTATACTTTTAGCATAGCACGAACCCCATCCCGTACGATTCATTCATGTAACCAAGGTTTGGATGACAAAAAGGTTGGAAATGATATGATATTTTTCACCTGGTTTGGATAGATATGTTATGGTAATATCAATTTTTACTGTATACTGTTGTATATTGTTTGCAAGAATTACTTTCCTTATTTCCTTATTTAAGGGGAAAATAAAGACATACATGCTGTTGCTTATTTCAGGTCTTCTTCTCTGGAATGAAAGCAGGCTTCAGTGGATTGGAAGTGAAAAATCTAGCAAGCCTAGCCAACAAAAACGTGAACCCAGACTGAAGTATGTCAAATGCATTTCATTTGGTCCCCACTTAAATGAATATTCTATAAGAATAAGCCACTCGAAATACACATGGGGCCATGATCTTAGCTTATTCACTTTATAATTTTTTGGGGGCTGGTGAAACACTTAATAAGTGTCGGAAGTTTTTATTTTCCGGTTCTTTTTTAACCTCATTGGACGAGAATTCGAAATACATCCTTATTCACTGTCAAATTGTAACATTTACCTTTTGCATGTATTGCCTTTTGGGGAGGTAGTGAGGTCTATTTTTCTTTCACATTTGAGCGATTTAATAATAGTTGAAAGCACAAGGCATATTTTTAGATCTTGAAAGAAATTTGATTCAAGTCAATATATTTTCTGTTTATATATATGACCTTTTACAAAGCCAAAGTCTCCATCATATTTGTTTTCCCTTTGTCATAATTTTTTCCATGTAGATGACTTATTAGTCATTGTGTTTGTTGTGTAGTTGGAATGCAACTTACGAAAGTTTGCTTGGGACTAGACAACCTTTCCCCAAGTCCATACCTTTATCTGTAAGTGGCCCTTGTATATGTTTGTTTGCTTGGATTTTTGACGTGAGATTGCAAAATTACAAATTGATAAGTTGATTTTCCATAAATAGGAAATGGTGGAATTCCTGGTGGATGTTTGGGAACGTGAAGGGATGTATGGTTGAAACTTTGAGAAGTGAAACTGCCGAGTGCCTTTAAGTTTGTTTATATTTGAATGATGTATTTGAATCGTGAAAGGCTTTCATGTATAGTTGTGCAGAGAATATTAAAAGATCAAACACAAGTTTGTTCTTCCTTTGTAATTTAAAACACTAAAGGCAATCTTTTGTTTTTGCCCTCATGTAAATGAATCTATACCATTTTCAAACTAAAATCTGAATTGCTTAATGCAGAAGTTATTACTTACTGTTACCTTTAAGGCTGTATCTATGCATTTATACATGTTTTTCCCATTTAATATGTTTTCGGTTTTAACATTATTGATTCATTTTCTATTTACTCCTTACTGGGAAAGTGCCTCTGCATAATTATTTACTAGTGCTAGTTAGAAACTAAGAATGTTCATACATTACATAACTGTTTTGGGCAAATGTTCTTTATATAGAAATGGTTTCCATAAGGTAATTTTTTTGGACTTCTCGTGTAAAGAGATGATAGTGTCACTTGTTGGAGTTTAACCCAGCTTGAAAATGTATATTATGTTTTTAACAATATTGTATCAGTGGTGATAAAGATTTCTCGACTTAATGGTTAACATTTAGTATAACATGATACATTGCTATTTACTGCTTTGAAATTTATCCAATAAAATGTATCCATTGCAGGCCAACCCGAGGTGGGCCAAACAACATGGTTTACTTGGCCCAGTCTATACTTATCGATTAACTAAAACAATGGTATTCGCAATTACAAAATTAATTAATTTGCGTTTGACTAAAAAATTAGTATAGGGCAACAAAATTAAAGAAATCTATCGTTTGATATAAATATGGAATAACATTGAGGAAAAGTCTTTTTTATTGTGTAATGGAAAAAGGCCTAAACCCCATTTGCAAAACAATTAATAACCTCCTGGAAAAGTAACAGAAGGAAGTGACAAGAAAATTCAAAACTAAATAAGAACAACATTGTAATTACAATAAAAAAAGACAAATAAAACTTTGCTAAAACATCAGTCCACTGGCTTCACAAAAATGTGTTGAAATTGAATTCGCTCAAAACATGACATAATATTTTTGAATTATACGTATAAAATATGTTTATATTTTTCATTGTACATTTCAAAATATAAAACTTACATATTTTAGATTGTATAATTTAAATTAGAAAATTTATAAAGATGCAAGTTGAAATTATCTGAGTCCAAGCCCACAAAAAGAGTTTGGACCACAAACTTAGATAGTTTCGAATCAATGGGTTCTAAAACTTAGATAGTTCTTCCAAGTTGTAAACGACATAACAAATAAATAATAAAAAACAAGGTCATCGTTGCAATCATTCGTATCAAGCGCTTCACTATTCCAACAAAGCACGTACGTTCGTTCTAGATACACAAAACCATAAAATAACACCTTATTTTTATTTCACATTAAATATCTATATATTTTTTCCTCTCTCTCTCTCATTTAATAACTTTGTATTTATTAAATAAAAGACTCACTCGCACTACATGAATATAATTAATATTAAAAAAATTAAAGTAAATTTTACATTATTTTATTTGTTATTCATTGTCTGTCTTATAGTATAATACACAGAATAAAAAGATGTTTTTTGTATATTATTTTCTTTGTTATATCTTAGTATTGCGGCGTAGCTAACCATAAAAATAAACTATTTTACGTAATTTCCTTTTAGAAAGCATCGTGCAGTAACAGTAATATCACATTTTAATGACGCACGGCAGTGTGTAAATTAATTGATTTCCTATACACAAGAGGAATGCAAAATGATGCATAAAACTGAAGAGATATATTTAAAATTGTTAAAATGTGGACCCATATACCAATGAGTTTTTGGACGCAATGTTTGATGAAATGTGATAACTCATATGGTCTAAAGAATTTAAAGACGTGCACATCTGAATTTAAATAACGCTTTCAAATCTATTATTTGGTGTGGAAGATATTTATATTTTCTCAACTCATCAATATATAAAGATTGCTCACATTGTAATTACCACAAAAAGTCGATAAAAAAACATTTCAAAGTTAAATTTTGATATAATTGCGTATATTGTGATTGAACAGGTGTATGATTGAGGATAAGGAAAAATTTTGTTTTTGTGTTTTGGTAGAGATCAAATCAGATTGCTTGCGTGTCCGTTGAAAACAAGATTTGTGACCGTTCATTGTTGGCCACACAAAGTCAAGAATCTGAAATGCAATCACAACCTCCTCTGATTGCATCAAACAAGGGGACAGTCTCAGATTTCGGTTCTTTTCTTCAATAATTTTCTAAGTCCAGATTCGCTTCTGTGTCGCTCATGCGAGACGAAGATTTTGAACGCAGTTCAAGAAATCAGCCTCACCCAATGAATCTTGACACAACCCAAAATAATTTTTTTCAATGCTTGCACAATTCCAGTTTTGATTCATTCTCAGATACTCGGTTGAAAAATTGGTCAATAGGTACCATGAATCTCGCATAAAACCTAATGATTCTGTGTGATAAAAGTTGTCTGAAAATGATATAACACCAAATGGGAAACTAAACTATCATCTTATCTTTACAAAAACAAAAATAATCACGTCCTTCATCTCGTGTAAGTAATCATGCGCAACAATATTAGGGTCACTAAGTGCGATGAATCTTGCGTAAAACCTAATCGTCTTCAAGAAAAACTGCCATCAAGATATAACACCAGATTCTGAAACTTTCCTCTGTATAATAATACACTGTACGCCATTACATGACAGTATTTTCTATCGTATACATATAAACTGTTATTAAAATTTATGAATCATCATCGGGAATAAATTTCTCTGAATTAATCACAATTTTTATATGAATCCAAAATGGGATTGAAATGCATAGCTAGCCAAGTTATTTGACTCGTAAGTTGTGAATGAATGCAATGTAATAGAATAATTTTCTGTCTGGATTTTGGTGTGATTAGTCAATAATATACGCCCACACAAATGTACAACTGGGTTACAAAACTGTGAAAAATGCATGCATGTTTGTTTTTTTTTCATTCAATACAGTGGTTGCTTCCATAATTAAGGAATGCAGAGATTTCGAAATGTTTTGGTTTCACGCAAGTATTCATATAAGAAAAGGTTACGAAGGCTTTGACAGAAAACTGATGACAAAATATAATACAAAAGATTACAATGCATCCGGTCTTTTGACTCCTCTCAGTAGCTAGACTCCTCTTCTCATCATTTTTTATAACTTTCTCCTCTCAGTCACTCTTTCCTTCCTCTCACATTCTTTTATGTGTTAAAAGATTTTTCAATTTGAAATCGTCCAACCACGTTATACGTGACGTGTCAAAATGGTGTAAAAAAATTGCTTATAAAATATCATTTTCCACTTAGAAAAAAATAACCATTTAATTTTATTCTTAATAAATATTAGTTAAAATATAAGTTGTGTAAGTTTTAAATTTAATTATTTATATATATATATATATATATATATATATATATATATATATATATATATATATATATATATATATATATATATGTAGATAGATAGTGTATATGAATTTTTAAGTCATCGTATTGTCATTTTCACTCTTCAGGTAAAAGTGTTTCCATTCTTAAGAAAAAGTTGATTTATTAATATTTGTTAAGAGTGATTGGAGTTCACAAATATATATTTTTTTCTTTTTAATTGATTTTTTAATATAAATATATATCTATAATTAAAAAATAAACCCTAAATATATTATAGAAATGTGCCTAACTAAAAAATTAGAGATGGATGGTCATTAACTATTAGTAACATGGTGATTAGAATGAAAGATGCTGCAAAAAGAGGTAATCTGAATATAGAAATTAAAAGAAATGCTGAAATTCCACATCAAACGTTGCCAAAAGAAGAGACAATATTATATAAATGTGGACCATTTCATTGCAAAAAAATGCATTTATTTGTTTTTGGGAAAAAAAGAAAAAAGAAAAGAGGTTGTGAGAAGATGTTTAATTAAAAAAGAGAGGTCCAATGTTTCTAGGCTGTACCTATTGATATGGTCCCATGCATCTTCTTCCCAAATCATTCTACTTTTTCTTAATTCAAAATATCACAAAGGAAATACTCTTTTCTATCATTTCACAAATTCTCCCATGCTCAATCAATCAAAAGGGAAATTCCAATTCCATCTCCAGTTAAACTTTCTTATTTTTCTAAATTTTAATACATTTTTTTTATGGTGTAGGTAAATTATTGTTAAGCTCTTCGGGTGAACATATCAAAAAGAGTTATTATATATATTAAAAATTTTATATTTGACGAGTCACAAATCAAACATAGTTAAAAAATTCAAAATTATTTCAAGAGAATTATTGATAATTAATTTTTATAATTTAAAATTTAATTTTTAAGTGTACCTTTTTTACAATATATGTAATGTAGTCATTTAAAACAGAAAATATTTAAATTTTAAAACCTACCATATTAGTCATTTAAGTTTCTTTCTAAAATAAAGTTCATTTATTGAGACACCAAAATTAGGTAATATTAGTAATTATGAAAGTTAGTGAGTCTTGTCAAGAATTCAACAGAATTTATATGAATCCAATTAACATTGTAAACCTAAAATATGCATTATTTTGGATTGTATTTCATTAATAGTGTCAATACATTTTGGTTCACGTCCATTAATGTATATTCCATCGATGTCATCTTGAAAAAGAAATCTTTGATTTTGTATCTTGTGTTTGTTTATGGTAGTTCAACGAATATTGTTGTTCATGCACCACAAATTTCGTCACCAACAAAATTATTTCAGTTAGAGTAATTACATCAAAGTTACTAATCTTAATATTATATACAATAGACTTTTTAAAAAAAAAAAACTTATTGCATAAATTATAAATTGATGGTGATTGAGAATATAGCAAATACAATGGATTGGAAGAGTCAAGATGATGAAATGTGTCCTCAAATGTTAATGTTTATATATTAATTAAGCTAATACTTTTTTCGAAGCTTGATTATAAGACAACTTAAGTGGGACTTGATATTTTCAATTATTTTTAAGATGTTATATGTTTGTTTATATTTTTAACGAAATGAAAATTTAATATAAATCATAAAAATTTATTAACATGAGAAATCATATATTAATAATTCTTTTTTATAAATAATGAACCATAAAGGAAAATATTAACTTGAATTTAATCTTTTAAAGTTAGATATGTTTTCAGTTCTTCTTCAAAATTTTGATCTAATTTAGTCTCCGATTTTATAAATGTGTGATTTAGTTCTTTTAACAAGATTTTATTAAATTTATTTGATATTTTATAATAATATTTGAGTTTTTTTTAAACTGTTTGACATTTTTTTTTTCAATATTAGTTGAGAGACAGATTTGAAACTTCAAATAAACTTAAAAAAATTTGATTAAAAAAGACTAAATTTACACCGTTCTAAAAATAAAGAATTAAATTAGTCTAAAGTTTCAAATTTGGACTAATTTTAATTTTTACTTAAAGTTAAGAGATACAAACATTATTTTTTTTAATATAAATTTTGAATCAATAAATATGTAAAAAATTATAAGTAAAAGATGACAATTGTTTATTTTTTATTTCATTCAAAATTTTGTCGTTTTAAAACAGTTTTATTAATTTTTTGTAGGTTTAGAAAATATTTCTACTGTTGTTATTTTGTTATATTATAACTTGAAGAGAAAGCTAGTAATATAAATAAATTGCAATTGAGTTTTAAGATTTTTGGAAACTTATCCAAATTGTCAGAGTTCTAAAAGGGTTAAGGAAAATGGTTACTAACAGGCAACAACGTTTCAATTTAGGTAAAAAGAGTTAATATTTTTATATTTAATCAATGTTTTGAAATCGTTGAAAATGTGTGAAATCATGTGTTAATGGATACATATTTGCATTTAGAAAATAGGAAGATGTGCTAATTTTATGTATAATCATTAGTGTTTTAAGGTATAATAATGGTGTTTTGAATGATTTGGAAGCATGAAATAATGGACAAGTTGCAACAGATTAATCCTGAATATTCTAGAAGTTTGAAGTGATGCTTGGAATTAGGCTAACAATCCAGGAAAATTAAAAGTGGATGCATTGATTTTAACCGACTGCGTGTTGTTATCATATTGGAATGTTATACAGAGTTTTGAATAATTTTAAATGGTTGTCCCTTGTAATGGACCCCACACCATTTACTATAGGTAAGGTTGTAAATCAAATTCATTGTACATCTCAAGAAACATATTACCATCAAACTTCAATTGCTATACATACACTTGTCAAATTCAGACCTATATCCATATAATATTATATCATGCCCACCTCCTTTTAATACATTTAATTCACCAAAATAGTATAAATGTTCCTACCAATACTCACACAAACCACATCTTTTTATTTTCAAGAGACATGCCGTCACAAATCATAATATATTTTTTACATTTACTCAAATTATAAATATATAATTATTTTCATTTTAAATTTGTTGAAATGTTATCGTTACAACCTATATTTTAATTTCTGTGAATGGATATTTAACATTTTAATATTTTATTTCATGCTATTTTATTTTATGAAGTGTCTCTAACTTTATTTTATTAAATTGTTATATATTGTCTTTAAATTAGTAATTAAAATTGTAATCAGCTAAATTTTAAATTACTAAAAAATGTAACGAAATTTGAATGCTCAAAACAATATCGTAACTTCTTTTAAAAGAATCAACATTCCTCATCTTTTCTCGTGGTTCAGTCACAGTATCTTTGAGCCATCACTCTTGCTTTTACTTGCCATATCTACCCACAAGAACTTGTTGTAATCATGTACTGGAGTAATCTATCTTAAAAAGATAAGAAAAAAAAAAGTAACAACCTTCGTAAAAATATATGTTACTATGTATATAAATGCAAGTGTGCATATATGAATCATGTAAAATATTATGTATTTTGATCTGTGAGGTCAAGATGAAAGATTTTCTTTACTTCGTTCATCCAATTTTAAGTATAGGATATTGTTTGTTATTTTCTTATTCTATTCGATCAAACTTAAATATTATCTATAAAAGATACTTTGATACTAAAGTCAACGTAGATTTAATATTCTATCAATAAATGTGAATTAAATGTAATCAACTTATCGTAATACCTCAAATCCTGTATTTATAGATTTTGATGTGAGTTTCAAATTAATGTCAGCTTAACTATGATCCAACTTGTAATAATCATGTTATGATTTAATATAATCATCTTTAGTTCTAAATTGTGTTTAAGATCTTGCAGGTGAGACCTTTCTTAACGGACTAAATTCCTGTCATAAATGAAATCTTTCAATTTTTAGTTGATTGAACGGTCATACGGTATACTATATATAAAAATAAAAATATATAAAATATTTAATAAATAATTAAAATATTTTATTTTAAAAAGTTTATCATTTATAAATTAAATTGCTGATTAGTAAAAATAAAACAAAAGAAATTATTCGTAAAAAATAATAAAATGTATTAACTACAAAATGGTGTAAAGAGACGGCACAAAAATTAAAAAAAAAAAAAAATCAATGAAAAACACACTTGAGCTAAAGTTTTGCTAAATACAAACAATAAAATATGAGTGTATCGGAGAAGAGAGAATATAGATAAAGGAACTTCTTTATTGAAACAATACACATTATAATTACAGAAAAAAAAGAATTACTGAAGACTGATATAACAAAAAAAACTATAAATTGAAGAAGCTGAAGAAGATATTAATCATATAGCAGCTTGAAACTTTGTAAACATATTAATTAGTTGATAAGCAGAAGGAACGTGCAAAAGGTGAATGAGAACTTCCAAGAGCTTTTGTCTTGTAAGGTGAAAATCTATTTCAACTTGTTTGATTTTTGTGTGGAAGGTAAGAGTTTTAGCAATTTGAATGGCTGAATTGCTATCACAATGAAATGATCCGATTAAGGAATGATCATGAACAGACGAGAGAAGAAGAAAAACAATGAAACAAGACTAACTCATACCATGTGAATGTATTATAAAACAACTTCTTTATTGAAACGATACACTTTACAAAATAGACATTAACTATATAGAAATATTCAAGCCATAAGAAAAAAAAAACGAAAAAAAGAATATTCATTCTAACTTACATAACAACATTATATTAATGTTTATAACTTCGTTGATTATTTTTAAAATGAACTATCTCTATATCACATGCAAACTTGCCCTTATTAATTATGTTAGATTTCTCAGTTAATTTTAACTAACTAATTATGAAAATTCTTTGAAACATATCTCTTTAGTTTATTATAAATTTACCATATGTAATTTTTTAGGAAGTAAGTTCATAAATTCAAACTTTGTATATGTTGAGGTTTGAATATGTTGATTTGGAAACAGAAAGAAAAAAATATTTTTAACAATATTTTTTTGACAATTTTTTGATAACGTATACGTGGAAGTCTGTGATTGGTCCGTTTTAAATGTTTTTTTAAAATAAATTCAAACATACCAATAAAACTGTAACACGTATTCTATTAAAAAGTTATTAAAATATTATTGTTAAAAAAGAAAATGTTGAGAAAAGTGGAGACCCACCAAGCTTCATTGAACTATGGCGAAATGATGAGACTCGGGATAAAAAACATTAAGAATTTGATGTTACAGATTTGCCCTCCCAGCTACACCACGTGCTGAACTAGTTGGTCAGGCTCATCATGTGCCAGGATTATCTCTTCCTTTGCTTTTGCACAATCATTTCTTATGGCCAACATACTACAAAGATTTTATAATGACTTTTTTTATTTTAATTTAAAATTATTTCAATTTCACTTTATATTTTTAAAAGTTAATATTTTACATCAAATGAAATTCTTTTTACAAAATTAGTTAAATAACAATTATATATTTTGTAAGAGAATATTCGAACCGTAGTAGAACATATTTATAAGATAATCCAAGTGATGAATACTTAAATATTTATTGGTATTCAATGAAATATGTTTTTCAATACAATAGTAGTTTTTTCATTATGTAAATACTGCAATTTTTTTCTATAAGATAGATCATCACTAAATGATGTTTAAAGATATATTAGAGATATTACTTGTGGTGTTATTTTTGCAGGAAATTATAAGAAAACATGAGAAGTTTCTTTACTCATTTTGATATTAATAGCGGAACTCATTTTGATATTACTTGTGGTGTTACAAATAATGTTATGATTGTACTTTGGTTTGTCAAACTTTCTTTCGTTCTTGGTATGCTTTATAGATGGATAAAATGCATGTAAATTTTGCATTTTCAGGTGTCTTACAATTTTCGTGAAGATAATCACTATGTAGATAGTCTTGCTAACTCTGAAATTGATAATAAATTGTACTTTATTTGGTTTACCATTTTTCCTACTTTTATTAGTTTACACTTCTTTTGTAATAAGTATCAACTTCCTACTATTAATTATTTTTTATAACTTTTTTATTTGTAAAAGTTTTATGTATTTTAGCACGAGTTTAGTTTAGTCTCTCTTTTCTTTTTGTACTTTTTTTTATGTATACTCAACTTTCAGACGTTAATCTCGTCAAAATATCATGATTCTAAATTATGTATAAGATGTAAATTTTAAATAAAATAAAAATTATGTAAAAATATTATAAAAAGACTTATTAAACTTAGCAACTTATAAACTTTAATTTTGTTAAGGTGGGTTAAATAAAGAATTTTATAATTAAAAACTACTTTATAATATCTTAATCAAGATTGGGTTGAAATTATTTTCACTAAACCATGTTAAAATGATTTAATCTAAACTCGATTAAAAAAAACTTTATTAAAGGTTAAGCTCAAGTTACTTTATTAAAGTCAAGACTAGATTAAATGGATGAACTCAATTTATATTACCTTTGCTATAATCAAATTAAAATTATTTCTTAAATAGTTAAAAAAATTTGAAGTTATAGCTTTTATTGTAGTGTGGGTGTTGAAATCCTTAAGTTTTAATCATTTATTTATACTAAGTATATTTTCGTTTCTATATGAGTACGAGTACTATTCACGAAGCAGAAAAAACGAAGATGAATTTATTTATGTTGATTGTAATAGATTTGAGAGTCGAGAATTCGTGGAAAAAAGACAATTCATCGTTTATGAAATTATACTTATACTTTCTTTTTTTCAATTTACTTCACGTGAATTTTGTTGGAGTGCAGACAAAATCTTACATTAAGTGAAAGAAGGACTGGTCAAGGATTTATATACACATAGATTTCTTTAATAGTAAGAAGCCTTTTAGAGCGATACCAAAAACAAACGGACAATGTGTTACCATGTGTGGAGATCTATATGTGTTTAACAATAATAATAAATTTTAATAATCACCATAATAATAATAAGTTATATTTTTTGTAATTTTAAATAAAAACTTAAATTCATTTTAACATTTTCACTATTTATATTTAAATTTATACCACATTTATCTTCAAAGATAAAATAATAATAATATAATTTTATCCATTAAAACATTTTTTTTATCTATTACATAAGTTACATCTCAAATTCATTCAAATCATACTATATTTCTTTTAATCCGAATAATCTTACTTTTACCTCATTTTTCTGTAAATCTATTTTCCATATTCAAATCCAATATTCTTTATAAAATAATTTAATTAATTATTATATACATGTTTTATAATTTGTCTTCACTGTTTTAGATAAATATTAATCATGAGCTCCAAAAAGATAAATTATCTTTCTATTATTGATTTTAAAATTTACTTAAAATAGTGAACGTAATGAATTATTATTTTGTGTGGAAGAGAGAAATACACATGGACCTAAGTTCATAATAAATAAGAGAGAACATTTCAACAAATAATCAATAAAATTCAACCCTTGTAAGTTTGTACAATATAGAAAAGTTGTTAAAGTGTCAAATATTGAATTATTGAATGAATGTGTTAATGATCCATCCATCCATCCACCACCTATATTTTGTATGAATGCTTTGTATAATAGAAAAATTGAAGGATATATATCTTTTCTGGGAGTGATATTTTATCATATGGAAAGACGAGACACTAGACATCTAACTGTACTTTTGTCCTTTCATAATTTTAAATGAAATTTAATATTATCTAAAATTTTGTAACAAAAAGTAATGAAACATTACTTTCATAATTAAAAAAATAAATAAATTTAACTAGAAAATAGGTGTGCATGTAACAAGTTGCAAATGTTTTTGCAATGGTGGGAGAAATGGGGGATGAATTTGTGAATTAAATAATATCTTGAAATAAATACATAATCGGAAGCACATAGGCTGAAGGTAATGGTTTCAATTCACTTTTTTGGTTAAACGGCTGAATACATTTAATCACACATTCAAATTGATGCACTTGCACTTTCGCATGTCCTTTTATTCTCTCCCCCTTTCAAGTTTTCTAGCTGTCTATTCTCATCTTACAAACTCAACATTTTCATCAAATCTCAAATTCAAACCCTATCAAATATAAACCTCTTCATATTAACCAAGAATTTAAGTTTTAATTCACTCTGTCTTTTATTCAAATTCATTTATCTAAGATTGGTATAAAAAATCAAGATAAAAAAATTGTGATCAAATTAAAAAAGCATCCTTTATGACATTATTTTATATATATATAAGTTCAGGTTCTTCAACCTATTATTCTTATATATAATTTGATCTGAACCTAATTAAATAAGTAATAAATATAATGTATTTCTTTTTACCAAATGAGATGAATTAAAGTGAAAATGAAGATAGATAAAATTTGATGAAAATGAGATGGAAAATAAGATATATTTAATATTTTCCTAACCTCTTTTCTCACAGGTCCCACATTATCAGATTCATACATTTTCAATATTGTTATCTCCCCTATATAATGGGTTCCTCTCCTTGAATCACATTGGTTCAATTTTTAAGGAAGAACTCATTATTTGATTGTCAAGTGCAAAGGGCTTGGTGCAGAGGTGAGTTTTTTTTTTTTTTTTTTGCATTCTGTTTCATTTTTCCCCCTTCTATTATTGTTTAAAGTTCATTTTTTTTATTTATTTAAAAATAAACTTTTCAATTAATCCTTTATTTTCTTTTTCAAAAAACTGTTTTAAGTCGTAGCACCTTTTGTTGATTTATAAACCGATTATTTTCTTTTATTCTTATTCAATATATATATATATATATATATATATATATATATATATATTTAATAAGTCTTCATTTTCTCCAAGAGACATGTTTGAAACATCGTCAAACATTGAATGTGAACATTTAATAGAACTTTTTTTAACAGATATAGATATTTTTATTTATTCATGTTATATTTTTTTAATAGGTCGAGTAAAATATGTGTAAATTACGATAAATTTATTTAACTAATTTGAGATACTTTTTTTTTAACTATAGAACGCATGAGGTATTGCCAATACCTCTAATGACGTATATCATTATTCTTATAAAAAAAAAGTGTCCATACTGAAGTTTTTCATTTCATTAGTGTAAATTAACTTTATACTATTAGCTAATTTTGTGTAATACTTAAAATTAGTACTAATCTTTTGCAAAATTTATCTTGAATGTGTAAACTGTTTAAAATTAAGTTTTACTCTGATACGTAAGCTATTCAATATATTTTTCAATAAAAGTCATTCATTATGATTAACTTTATTTTGGTAAATTTTAAGTTATGCTAATTTCGTAATTTTGAAGGTAAAAGTAATATGGAGAAAAAAATAAATATTTTTCTTAGTTTATGTTCTAATAAATATAAAGCCGACATGTGCATGCAGCGTATATTTTCAAATTTATATTTTTTTAAATAATAATATCATCATATATTTTTAGATTCATTTGACACATAATATAAGAATAAAATAGTCTAAAAGATATAAAATTTTGTAATTTTTGAAGAAAAGAGAAAGTAAAAAGTAAGTATAGAAGTCAAATAAATGTAAAAAATTTAGATATGTTAAAAAAATATTTTTCTTTTTTTTAAACAAATTTCTTAGTGGATTGTATAAATTTTGTTAATTTCAAATATCAAATAGGCATATTTTGTTAACATATTATAAATCTTGTTTATTAGTATATTAATATTAATTATTAATTTTATACATTTGAAACAAAGCCTTAGATGACCAAAAACACATGGACGCGCTTTATTTAATTTTTGAGAGACATAATTCAATTAATTGTGTCAAAGATGAAATATTATTTTTAAGAAAGTATTATTAAGTCTAACAGACATAGAAGGTATTGATTTGTAGTTGTAGGGGCAACCTAAGAAGAGAAAGACAGAGTCATATTAGTGTATGTCCATAGTATCTTTCTCAAAGTTCACGCATCAGCTGGTTTCGAATACTACACAAGTTGGAGTGATGTTAATATAGTTTGATTAAATAAAATAAAATTGGAAAGAGAAGAGAGAGAAAGTGTAGGTGGTATTAGTTTCTAGGAAATGGTATTAGGATACTAGAATGTATTACAAAATGCTGAGGTGGTTGGTTTGGTTGGACTAAGAGAGAGAGAGAGAGAGAGAGAAAGAGATGTCTTGTATGTGGGGAATAGCCGGTTTTGGGGAAGGATTCATTGCATACTGAATATGCAGTAGCAAAGCACCTGTGGCGTGGTGGTGTCTGTGGACGACACCAATATCTTTTTCTTCCTTTTCCAATATAAGACTTTGTTTCTTCACGATATATATATATATATAATACATTCCCCCAGACCCCAAACCCACTTCATCCATTTCACAGCTCCTTCTTCCTTCTTCTATTTTTTGCCCTGCTCCGTGGGGTTTACAATCTCAAATGCTCTGCACCCTTTTCTCTATAATCTGTTTTTTCCTTCTTCTTCCTCTATCCGATCTTAAGGGCTTTCAACTGCTGCCTCCCAGATTTTCTTGCTTGTGGACTCATCCTCTGTGCTCATGCCTACCCTTGTCAACTACAGCGGTAAGTTTTATCTTTTTTTATTTTTATATGTGTTACTGATATCTGTTCTTCGATTTTAATATTTGATTGCTCTATTGCTTTGCATGTGGTGATTGAATTTATGTATAGGTTATGAGGTTTGTGAGTTGGATGAAGAGGAAAAATACCATGATGAGAAAAAAATATTTTTCTTTTTATTTTCATGTGTGTTGTTGTGAGGGATGCATAGAAACTGTTTTCTTAGAGCTTGCTTTGATCTGCTACTGATCAGAAGGTATTTACCGAGAACACTTCTTTATTTTCTCTAAAGAAAATGTTTTCCCTTTTCTTTCTCTTTGGGGGAATGAGCATGCGCGAGGAAGTTATTCTGTTGAAAGCTTCAATCTTTCTCGTATGATTTTAAGTCAATGTTGAGTTTTGATTGTGAACATCCTATTGTGTTTAATGTAGAAGTCTGTTGTTTTGTTGGGCTGATCTTTGGTTTCGTGGATGGGTTTATCAGGTGATGATGAACTGTACCCAGGGGGTTCTTTCTGCTCAAGTCCAATGGAGTTGGGTCGCTTGTACTCTACTATTGGTTCCAATTTGGATTTGTACTACCCTCCTAACAAGCGACCTCGCTCCATCCTTGAAGCTATTGAGGGTGAGCAACATTATCAAGAGCCTGGTATTGAGGTTCTTCCGGATGAATGCCTCTTTGAGATATTCAAACGGCTACCCGGTGGCAAAGAGAGGAGCTTATGTGCCTGTGTATCTAAACGGTGGCTTATGCTTATGAGCTCTATTTGCAAAGATGAAATTGAGAGGACTACTTCTTTTGCTGAAACGGTTTTTCCAGATGAGAATCAAGATATTGAATGTGATGGTTACCTTACAAGGTGTCTGGATGGGAAGAAAGCCACTGATGTGAGGCTTGCTGCAATTGCAGTTGGGACTAGTTCCCGTGGGGGACTAGGGAAGTTATCTATCAGAGGAAGCAATTCTGTTCGTGGTGTCACAAACCTTGGCCTTTCTGCAGTTGCTCATGGTTGCCCTTCTCTCAGATCGCTGTCTTTGTGGGATGTATCTTCCATTGGGGATGAGGGTCTGTCTCAAATAGCAAAAGGATGTCATATGTTGGAGAAGCTTGATTTGAGTCATTGTTCCTCAATCACAAACAAGGGTTTGATTGCAATAGCTGAAGGTTGCCCGAACTTGACCACCTTAAATATGGAATCATGCCCAAATATTGGAAATGAGGGCCTGCAAGCTCTTGCAAGGTCATGTCCCAAGCTGCAGTCAATCTCTATCAAGGATTGCCCTCTTGTTGGGGATCATGGAGTATCTAATCTGTTGTCCTTGGCCTCCAACTTGTCAAGGGTTAAGCTTCAGGCCTTGAATATTACGGATTTCTCTCTGGCTGTTATCTGTCATTATGGAAGGGCAATAACAAATCTGGTCCTCTCTGGTCTAAAAAATGTCACAGAAAGGGGGTTCTGGGTCATGGGGGCTGCTCAAGGTCTGCAGAAACTGGTGTCACTTACTGTTACTTCCTGTAGGGGGGTAACTGATAAAAGCATAGAAGCCATAGGTAAGGGTTGCATCAACCTGAAGCAGATGTACCTTCGCAGGTGTTGCTTTGTTACTGATAGTGGATTGGTAGCATTTGCCAAAGCTGCAGTATCTCTCGAGAGCTTGCAGTTGGAGGAGTGCAATAGGTTTACTCAGTCTGGGATTATTGTTGCTCTTTCAAACATCAAAACGAAGTTGAGATCTCTTACCCTTGTGAAGTGCTCTGGAGTTAAGGATATCGATATGGAAGTATCTATGCTTTCTCCTTGTGAGTCTCTTCGATCTTTAGCCATTCAAAAGTGCCCTGGTTTCGGTAGTTCTAGCCTGGCCATGATTGGAAAATTATGCCCCCAACTTCGGCATCTTAATCTTACTGGACTCTATGGCATAACTGATGCTGGACTTCTCCCCCTTCTGGAGAATTGTGAGGCTGGACTTGTCAATGTAAACCTTGCCGGTTGCTGGAACTTGACAGATAACATAGTTTCAGCCTTGGCTAGGCTACATGGTGGAACACTAGAAGTCCTAAATTTGGATGGATGCATGAAAATTACTGATGCAAGCTTGGTTACAATTGCAAACAACTGTCTGGTGCTTAATGATCTAGACATGTCGAAGTGCGCCATCACTGATGCCGGTATTGCGGTTCTCTCTAGAGCCAGTCTGCTTAGCTTGCAAGTACTTTCCTTGTCTGGTTGCTCAGATTTATCAAACAAGTGTCTCCCATTCCTGACCATATTGGGTCAGAGCTTGATAGGATTAAATATTCAAAAATGCAACTCAATTAGCAGCAGCACAATGGAGATGCTAGTGGAGAAGTTGTGGAGATGTGATATTCTGATTTAATCAGGGAACGGGATAGAACTGTACAGGTCACATTCAGCACTCAGCACAGATTCTGGCTGATATGCTGCCTATCGAAGTGGATTGGTGGCAGTTTGTTGACTTAGTTGTTTTCCGGGGAACTTTGGCCTGTTCCTTCATGACCCATTTTTTCACAAGCGTTAAATGCTTGTTCCAACCTACAACAACCCTTTTGGCCTTAGGCTACTTCTTTCATGGCTTGGGTCCCCTGAGATTACAGTTACTAAGTCCTGGCTGATGGTATCCACTGCTAGATAGTGCATGCTTATGCTAGATCATATTTTGTACCGCTGGATGTTGATAATAATAATAATAATAAAAAAAAAAACATGTTTTAGCTTCTGTCGCACATTTGCTATGATGTTGCTTAGCTTGAGCTCTAGTTCATGTCCTTTGAAATAGTTCGTCCTTTAGTTTATACCAATGAAGCTTCTTAACCATGCCTTACATGTGGAAGAGAGGTTTAACTTGGTTTCCTTTGGTCTTGTCAGTGTGGTTATGTTGTACGATTACAAGGGCAGGTGCCTCATATTCAAGGGCTTCGGTCTGCCACAACAACCCCATCGTCTGGGTTGTTTTATTTTATCGTTTTTTTTTCTTCCCTCTTAAATCGAGTCCTTGTTTTTGTAGGCTTCTCTGGTTTCTAAATTGTACTGGCAGACCACTTTGTTTATAGTCAATAATAAAAGTGCAATTTTCACTTGTACCTATGTTGTCGACGTTGTTTCTTTTTTTGTGTGGAATAATGGAATCTTGTACTGGTGAAGTGAATTTGGATGGCAGAAAAGATGGTAGGTGGGGTTGTTCAAAACTTGAAACCTGCTTTGATCTAAAGTTAATTACTTTTGACATATTTCACCTTTACAATTTAAATAACACGTTCTACAGTTTCGGGGATGGACATGAGTTATTCTTCCGATGGTTTAATTCAGTATGGTTTCACATATTTTATGCATTTAACTTTTTTTATAATTATGTAATTAATAATCTTTTTTATTTCATTAATGCTTTTATAAATATATAATGATATAAAATGTGTGTTAATTTATATTCACTGCACTTAAAACGCCAACTACTGTCGAAATGGGAGTTCTAGCGTCAGGGAGAATTTACTTACGTTCAATGGAAGGAACAAAAAATTTAAACACATTCGGATGCACATCTAAGCCGATCTATGAGTATTGTATCATGAGGTTCACACATTCCAAATCAAATTCAATTCATAAGTGCGGTATCCTTGAAATGAACATTTTCAAGCTTCTAAATAGAAAATCAAACACACCCTATAGAGACTTGAAGTATAGCATTTAGAAGTGTATTGAAAAGTAAAGTTGAGTGAAACAAACAAACATGAAATCAAATAACTACTGAGTTGAATCTGTGTAATACGCCGTTAATAAAGCTCTTGTACTACCAAACTGAAATCAATGGAAGATATTGGTCAGGTAATGGGTCTTTTGTGGATGTCAATTGTCACATTCCGCATTAGTTATTTCTTGAGGGTAGGAAATGAAAATCTGGTTTAGAAGTTATATAGTGCAATGGAAAGCTATGATAGGCAATGATGAAAAGAATGATTGTGATGTTTGGTTGAGGGTGACGAGAAAAGCATGAGTGCCCATGCATGGTTATGGTATGGGAGGGTAAGGTGATGTTGGGACTTGAAATGGTGAGGATTGCCCATACGTTGATGGAATGGCATGGTTAAAAGGGGCAAAACATGAAAGGTAAATATTATGAGAGTGATAGAGAGATAGAGAGAGGGAAAATCATTCGTATAATTAACAAGATACATGTATCAAAAACTTTGTTTGGTGCGAGGTGCGTATAGTGAGAAGACATGGAAGGGATTGGTGTGTGTTGGAGAAAAGGATAGTCTGCAGAGGAACTGTTATGTGATCTGCTACAAACTGCTCATAGTCTTTTCCTCACTTTGTCCTACTCAAAAAGGCAAGAGCAAGAAAAAGACAAGGACCTGCTGCACCACTTTTCAGATCACAATTTACCTTCACTCTCTCTGTCTCTGTGCCTTCCCAGGGTTACTATTTCAATCACTTTGCCATTTGCCATCTGGCTCAATGCTGCCATCAACTTTTAACTTCTCTCCTATTCATCATGAATATATGCGATTTAAGTACCTTTATGTGAAAAAACCTGTCAAAATAAAACCAGTTTTTTAACCAAGTTTCTATACTTCAAACAAATACCCTCTGAGAATGAATAATAAACAAGTCATTGTAATATGAAGAAATGTGCGTACTATTAGCCAGAGGAGATTATAAGTTATTGCATATTATAGCTGCTGCATGCAGAAGAGAAGTGTGTATTGCTTGTGTGCTATAGTAGAAGAGAATATACCTTTTTACGTTTTCTTGATAGTGCAGCTTTCTTAATTAAGTAAATTTATATGAAGTTTATAAAAAAATAACTTTAGATTTTCATGTGATTCGTAGATTTAACTATACATTAGAATCTACTAAGTAGGATAAGAGTATTGTGTCATGCAATAATGATGGTCTGCGACGAGTAGAAATATTGACTCATTGCCAAGTTCCTAGTTATATTAAAAGATCAAATTCTTAACTGTTTGATTACAATTTTTAAAGCAACAAAAAGTAAGTGTAGAGTTTAAAAGAATGTGCAAAACTAGAAGAATTAATACGGATATGGAGATTAATAATTTGTATTTGTTTTACCAAAAAAAAGTTGAGTACTTTTAAACCGAAAATTTTGAAGTCTATAATTTTTTGTCTTCCTTTCACCAATTTACCATTATCTAGATACATTTCATGTGCATTTGACCAAACACATGATTTATGATACTTTGTTATACTTAAAAACGTGAAATTCGAATATGTTAACCACTCTATTTCCACTATATAACTAAAAAATACATTAGAATATCATCCCATATGGATTCTAACTTGAACTTGAATTGGGTACACATGAAATTCTTTCTAATCGATTATTTTTTATTTTAGTTTGTGAAAAGAAAAAAAAAACACCTAACTTGATTCTATGACAAAGAAACCCTAACTTTAATATTATAGCCTATATATCGAGATCAATTAATTACATGAACTTTATTTGAAGCTTCTTTTTATAATGCAAACTATGATCAACATGAATATCAAATATTAGTGTTTTTCGATTTTAATTTGTAAGTGAACCTAGCTCATCCTTAGACTAAATTGAGTTTAAAAGAAATTAAAATTTCAATATAAACCAATTTTAAGTCTGACATGTTAAGAATTCAATTTATTCGAATTTAATTTATAACGAATCAGGTTGGTTCGTCAATCTGTTTAATTTTTTTTAATTATATTAAAAAATAAAATCCTAAACCTAAAATACTTTCACTTTCTATGAATTGATTTGAATGGGTATACACCAACTGATTTGATTTGAAGTAGTGTAGTGTGCTCCATGATAAGCAACTGATCTTTATATTCTATATTTAGTATGCAATCGTATTAGGTTAGATTGGTCCTATTTTAAAATATATGAATTCATTTTCCAATGCAATCCTAATTTAGTGCAGGGATTAACAACGATTTTTCAATAAAAGTATAAATTTATTAAGTTATATAGATTTGCATGTCCTTTTGTACACCTAGACAGCATATTAACATTGAATAAAACTATCTTAATTTAATTTAACAAAACTGAAAAGTGAAATATACAATTAAATTTTTATACTGTGCCATATATAAAAGTTTAACTATTAAATGATGATATAAAAACACCTAATTTAGATTCTACGTGATAACATGTCAAAATTTGTTTCCACCACCATGATGAGTATCGTAATGAAGCACTAAATTGCAGAGTGCATTGGGGTAGGTTAAGAATTAGGTAGGAGAACCTAATATTGCTCACCCAACCTTCCTCATCTTCGGATTCAAACCATGCTGGTAATAATAATCTTAATCTTATCCATTTCTTCTTAAAAACAATAATAATATTATTTTATTTTAAAAATGACTAGTTTATTAAACTAATGATATATAAAGTGTATAAACACACAAAGTCACTAGATATATCAATGTTTTGTTGTCTTTGTGAAATGGTGTTTGTTCATTATTACTTTAAGAGAGTCGTTTCAACATATACTCGATTAAGCCTTGTGATCTTTGGTTGATTAAAAAAAACATGATAGTATTGGTCTTGTTGGTAATATTTTATTTATTGTTCTAGGTATATTTGAGATCGAGATCATTTCAACTTGTATACTTGGACAAACATAATCATCTTAGTCAAAAACATATAAATAGTGGTAAATAATGGTTAATTAAGGTAACAACAAATGCACATGAGCAAGATTTTAAATAAATTGATTAAGCTAATTAAGTTACATGGTCTAGGTTTATCCAAAAACATAATATTAACATTTATTGATTATAATTTTTGACACACTTAAACATAAACAAAATGTCTTTTACTAACACATTTCCTTTTACGAATGAAGACATCTCAATATAAAAATTGATAAATGTGAAGACGAGTCGTTTATGGACTCTTTACAGAATATATTTAGTATTATAAAAACATTTATAATTTATTTTTATTTATATCTTTTATATATATATATATATATATATATATATATATATATATATATATATATATATATATATATATATATAAATATAATGGTTTCTTCTAGAGTTTGTGTTGCCATGTTAAATAGATAATAGTGAAAGTATTACTCTCTCCATAGCCACACATTGCTCTCTACACTTTCATAATTTTTTTTAATTCCAAAATTACCTATATTTACTTTTATCCTTTACCATTTTTAACTTTTTCTTAAAACCCTAATTTTTTACTATTTTATTCATTCAGCCGTACATCACACCTCGAGTCCCGCACTCTTACTTTGTCTCTTCCTCTCTTATTCTCCTCTTCTTTTTTCTCAATTAATCATCTGTTGCTTGATTCATGGTGGGTTTGTGGTGCTCTGGAGTTTGGTGCTTCCTTTATTGTTGTTTTCGATCTAGGTTAGTGATTTTATGCGTCTATGTTATGTGTTAAATGAAGAAAAACAGAAATGCCAAAGGCTGCAACGGATATGAGACATTCATTGAGCCTTCAACGGATCTCGATATCCGTGGACGGATCTACCATATCTATTGAGGCCTTAGGGTTTCGTTTTCTTATTTTTTTTAAGTTATTAATTTTTGTACATTTATTTTAATTTAATATTTTTCTGTAGTATTATTTATTTAGCTTTGTAAGATTTATTTTATTTTGTTTTTACTTTTTAGTTTATTAATTTATTGATTTGTAAATTAAGTTTTAGATAATTTCAAAGTTAAGTAATTATATTTTAAGTAAATTATGTATTATAATTAAATTAATTTTGTTTTATTTAATGAAATTAATTATTATTAATTTAATTAAAGTTAATTGATTTTGTTTTGAATTGTTTTATTTTTAAAGAAGAATAGAGAAGGAAAAGAAGAGGAATTTGATTTTCGAGAAAGTGGAAGAATGTGAGGGTGCATTCATATATTGGAAGAAAGAAAAGAAGAAGAATTTGATTTCCTTGAAAGTAGTGAAGTGTCCGGGTGCATTAATATATTGGTGGAGATCATTAATAAAGTGGTTGGAAATTGAAGAAAGTTATAATTTTTAACCACTACATTAAATATTACATAAAGACTAAAGAGTGATGGAGGAGGAAGTAACACTTTTGATAGTAAAATTACAACAAAATGATGATATAATACTTTTATTAAAATATAATATAAGGGTATCGTGAAATACCTCTATATGCATCAATTACAAATGGATACAAGGTAAAACAAACATCAAACAATTGTCTTTTTTAATAAACTGTGCTACAAGAAATAAACACTTATTAATCCAAGACTTTGATATATATATAAGAAGATCATAGAATCAAATATTAGGATAAGTTGATTGTAATTGATATTTATATATCAACAAATATTTGGTATATAAGAATTTTCTTTGACACTTTTGTTTTTATCACTGTCTTAATTTTCTTAATTTAGATTATCTGTCAAGCAAGAAAAACTTGTAAGTTACTTTATGCTTGACACTTATAATATGCTTTCTATAGGTACGTACGTGACTTAACCAATCAAATTCTAATATACATTAATTTGATAATCAAATGTATTCTTTTAAATGTATATATGTTTGAATATATGTGCATATATTATTCATAATTAATTAATGTCATCTTCATAAAAAACCATCTCCTTACATATGCTTATTCATAATGTTTTGAAATTTTAGAACATATTAATTTCATCATATATAAAAGTTTATTTGAGTATAACAATTTTCACTTAAACGAAATTTATAAAGAGAATTTGTTTTTATAAGAATTTTTAATTGGACCCAGATTTTTGGTTGAACAAAAATACATAAAGATAAAAAAGACTAAATCTCTTTGCCTAATTTTTGTTTGAATAAAATTATATTAATTTGATAAAAAAAATCAAATATTTGTCTTATTTGTTGAAAGGGGAGTCTTTCAACCTCTTTAAACAAGTAAAGTGTGCTTTTTATGATGAAAAATATGTTATTCCTTAACAATGATCGTTAATGTTTTTTTTTTATGAATAGGTTATTCCTTAACATCGTTAATGTTTTTTTTTTTTTTATGAATAGGTTGTTAGATTAGGTTAGTATTCATGTATATAAGAGTCTTTGTTGTTTATGGTAGTTGATCTAAACTAAGGACTAAAATATGTATTAGTTTTGGTTTTTCTCATTGTTTTAATGGATTAAGCAAACAAGCTAATCGATTAAAATTATGTACAAATTTTATCGATTAAAAATTAACATAATTGATTAAAATGGTCTGAAAGTACACTAGACAATTTGTTATTTATTTTAATTGATTAAGAGAATGACCTAATCGATTAAAACAGTGTTAAACCTTAATCGATTATGAAAATAATATAATCAATTAAATATACCAGTTTTGTGCCTATGCTATATATATGTGTGTTCTAGTTCTTCTATAGTCACAAAAGTGATCAAACGAAGATAAAAACATAGTTTTAAGTTGTTTTGGAGTAATCTTGGAGGCATCAACCACTGTTTGAAGAAATCCAAGGTCTCTAAGAGTCCAAGGCTAAAAGAAAGATCAACCAAGGATCTCCATTGTCTTTTTTTATAAAATCTGCACTTGTGGTGCACCAAGTTCTATTTTCGTTGTGCATTCTTTGTATTAGTCTTAGTTGAGTAGACAAGACTTTGAAAGAGTGTGTGCAATCTTTTCTTTAGGTTGGTGTTTTTGTTATATTTGAGTGTAGCAAAAATACATTAAGTGTATCTTGTATTCTGTTAATCTTGATTATCCAAGTTAGTGAATTCCTTTCGACTAAGGTTACTAGAAGATGACTAGAGATATATTTGTTTAGAGTCGAACCAGTATAAATTTTGTAATGTTTTCTTGCTTTATTCTTGTCTATTGCTTTGAAGGTTAAAAAACTTTAAAACAACACCAAACACCTAGAAATTTTTAAATAGTATTAAAAATTGTTTTCAAACAAATTCATCCCCTCATGAGGTGAGATGTAGTGTTTATCAAAGTAATATTATTTTTGTTTAGGAAAAATATCTTGCTTTAAGAAAAACAATATACATTATGAAGAAAAAAAAAAACATTTTCAAAACCTACCAACTCATTCTATCACTTCTAAAGATTAAAACAACATTTTACATTAGGTACTTCAAAATCCATACAATACTCATTTAGCATAAAATGATTTTTCACATATTTAAAAACTAATGATCATAACTTAATCTAACACATGCAAACCTTTATCATATTCCTACAATCGAAAGTACAAAGAAGGAAAGGGTAAGAAGAAAGTACAAAGAAAAAGAAAACTAATATTATAAGTTTGGTGAATGGAAAAAGAAAAAAATACTTAAAAAAGTAAGTCATTTGATCATTTTTAACGTATTTTTATTCATATATTTCTCTTCTTATTTATTTTTGTCGGTCATCATTCTATTTGATTTAAATAAGGTTATCTCTTGAAAACAATAATTGTGTAAAATAATGAGAAAGAAAAGAGATGCATGCATGTTCGAAGTTGAAAGCAGAGTTATCCTTTCGATAACAAAAAAATTAGCAGCATATTCAGCAGATATTGTGGTAATATTGAGACGAGTGGCACACTAAAGAACATTGAAACGACACCACTGCACTGCTCCTTCAAGTCAGTGGAATCTCTATCTCATCTCATGCATATCTAAGACATAGCAATAGCTATAGCTGTAGTACTTCATTCATGACATGTCTCTGCAAAAGCCAAAGGGTGTATATATACATATATGTATATATATACCTAACTTGTAAGCCTACATGCAGCTATGTGTGTATATATATATATATATATATATATATTTGTTTTGTAGTCACACTCATTTGATGTACCGACTGAACTGTTCTATCGCTGTATCGTTCAGCCTTCTAATTAAGAATCTAAGATAAACTAATGGAGGTTAGTGGAAGCCTTGCCCAAAATAAAATGTGTAAATCATAGAAATGCTGTGATATAGAGGTTTGTTAAAGAAATTTCTTAGAAAAAAGGAAAATCTATTTTCAGAGAACCGAAAGATTGTGTTCCTCTCTCATTCACCTTACATTCTTGGGCGATTATATTATGTTCGTATTTCTGATTCTGATTCTGATTCCTGGGTTAAAGTGATTTAGAACAGTGGGTTGAAGAGAAAGTGTGAATGTTTGAGCAGCTTGAAAGAGAATAGAAATAGTAACTAGTATGGGGTTGAGGCTTCTATTGAATGAAGTGGTCCCTTGTGGAAAGCAAATAATAGTGATGGAAAGGAGTGGAATTTGAATTGATTTTTTGCCCACCATTTGTTTGTTGTATAGAGGCAAACACTGTGTACACTGTGTTGCTGTAACATATAATAGTAGTATTAGTAATAGTATTATTGAGGAGCAGAGCCAAGTGCAAATGACCAAAAGCTCATGGCCACTCCTTAGATGATGACAAGGGAAAGATGGTGTAGTACTTCAATAATTTCAAAAGTTAGCATAGGGTAGTCAATTCAGCCAGCAAAAGATGAAAAGAAACTGTGACTTCGGTCATTCACACTGAAAACCTCGAGTCAGAGCACCTGTTGCTCTTAAAACACTTCAAACACCAAACTCATCTTTTTGGGACCCTTCAATTTTTCATACATATCAATATCAATGATACCACATTCAATACCAACCCCCTTTCCATCCCTATTATTGCACAACCCATTCCTCCCATTTCTTTCTCCCACAACCCCATCTTCTAACTTCTCTGATTGATCGTTACTTTCTTTTTTTTTTTTTATAAGACTGATGGATTCTCCAAACGTATATCTCAGTGGACTAAAAACTTTTGTGACTCTGATTCTCATAATTTCCCTCACCTTATTTCCTTCCAATTCAGGTAAAACATACACACCATCATGAGTGTCCAAATATTGCTGTGTCAACATGATGGAATGAATAACTTGTGTGTGTCATTTCATTACTCGGTATGATTAACATGATTATTATGTTCTTGACTTGACTTTGAACAGTAGGGTCAGGTTCAACGAAAGATGGGAAGGGTCTGAAGCAAAAGAAGTTAGTGTTGGGGTCAAGGCCTCCAAGGTGTTTGAACAAGTGCTTGAGTTGCAAGCCTTGCATGGCTGCTCTAGTAATCTCTCCTCACCACAGGGTCAGTCACATTCACAAGGCACAAACAGCTCAAAGAGACGAGGGCTACTATCTTCTCTCTTGGAAATGCAAATGTGGTAACAAGTTCTTTCAGCCCTGAAATTAAGTTGATCATAAAAGCTTTTAGGTACACACTATAGCGGCTTGCCTATAGTTTATGCTTGAGCAATTTTCAGTGTATTTGGTGTGTGTGCTGTGTAGTATGAACTGATTAGCATTATCAACCTTCAATCAATCCCATATTTACTTGACTATAATATGTTCTTGATTCTTTGTTCAAACTTTGGTTGATGTGGTTGACATTATACTTTGATGGATAGATAGTTGTTAGTTTTATTAACCACAAGAGAACAAGGGAAACCCTGACATGCTAAAGGATGTACTAAGGAGACCCACTTGGTGTGAGGCTGAGCAACAAAACAAGGTCGGCCCCTCTGCAGAACTAAGCCAGCATTAACAACTGGGTCAAAATGAATCAAAGATGAGTGAGAAAGAAGTAGAAGGACACCTTACCAAAGAAAGGGTACATCGTATAAAGAATGTAAATAAAATTATGTTGGTCCAGATATCTTACACAATTGCATATATTATTATTGCACAATACCATACACAAACCATTCGTCTCTGAAAACATTTTAAACCGCAAGATCTTTTGTTTGGAAATATATTTTTCTTATGCTGGTATAAATATGAGAATGTTTTGTCAGATTACATTTCTTGTTTCATGAAGGTGTGTTGCTTTAGGTTTCTATATCCTCAATTCTTCTGTGAAAGAATTGTCCAAAAAAGTTTATGGTGTTTAGTGGTAGGTAGGTGTGGGTCTGACAATTTGAGCCTAGGCAGTGAAGGCTTACGAAATTCCGACAGATAAGTGGAAGATTTTTGTGGACATGGATGAGTCAAAATCATCCCTTCTCTGTTTATAGGAACAATAAAACAAAAAATTACTGTTCTCTCTTTATAAAATTTGTGGACTATTCATTTCTCACTCAACATTCGTAAGTTTATATATTTTTTTCCTCTCATAATATATATTACATATCTTGAATTTACAAAATTATATGTTCCTGTAATACAATAACAAACAAACAAAAACCAAAAGATGAGCTAACACCAGTCATTCACAATGCCACCTTTTATGAATTCAAGGTAACTCATTCTTCCAACATATTAGTGTTAAGTCGGACTTAAAAAAGTAACATTTGATATAATAGTTGGCCTATCTAACTCTCTAATTACTAGTATGAATCTAATTATAGATGATTCTGTTAGACTCTTTGATTTCACCCTTTAATAATCAATAACATCTATGAAAAAACACATTCTTAGCATTCAATTTGGGGAAATAGAACATAATTATGAAAAAACACATTATTAACATTTAATTAAAGTGGTAGAACACAAGTAGTGATATTTTTATTTTTATATTAATAGGATAATGTTTCTTGAGTTACAATTATAATGTTTGATTGATAATATTTTCACTTGAACAATGTGACACCACACAAGTGTCAACACTTAATATATCAAATGTAGGAGAAAAAAATTATTTGATCTCGTGTTTGACTGGCACTAAATATTTGGACAATCAAATGTAGGAAATAAAATTGATTTGAAAAATTCTCACAACTCAGTTATTTCATTTTTTTATGGCAAAAGTTATTGAGTTGCAAGAATGCAAACTTATATAAGGAAAGTTAGATTTATGAAAAGTTTTGGAAGAGAATTACATTATTAAACTGTTAACTTGAAAATCTCACTATAATCCAAATAAAAATGTAAAATGAACAAAGACAAAGAAGGACCAAAGAGGAAAAAAATGGATATATTTTGAAGAAGTTTGATGTCCAAAAACATAAAATATAAGAACTATTTCTAACATTCATTACGTTAAGAATATAAATGTGAGTCTAATTTACATATTAAAGTATAAATGAAAATGTTCAACAACATATCATAACAATAACCTATAAATTATTGTATTAAGACTTTAAATTAGAGATGATGTGAATTTCTTAGAATAAGTTTATGACTGATGTTGTATCTCTTCAAATTTTAGGAATCTAAATTAAATTTTCTGAAATTTTTAACTTTTTTTTAAATATCTTTTACATAAAGATAAAAATATATTTGTTTATCATTTATATTTAAAAAGTTAATATTGAGATAATGTTAATGTTTAATATTACGGTTGCCTTTTTATTTTATTAATAGAGTATATGAATGAAATAAATTGTATAACATATATCTTCTATTTGCAAATTTTAACAATTATATGATACTTAAGCATTATTTCATTGCTTATTCTGATATGAGTACATTATGATGTCAATCTCATAAAAATATATTTGTTTACATTTATATTTAGAAAATTAAAATTGAGATATTATTTATATTTAATATCTTCTATTTCAAAATTCCAACATATTCTCCATCACTTAAGCATTGTTTCATCACTCAAGCATCCAAAGTTACAAAATCTCCTTACAAACCCATCTCGTTTGAGCAAGTAACCATTGCTTGAATTATATCGCTTAAAAGACCAATAATATCCTGTACATAAAATAAATACCACTTTTTGAGTGTCACTGAAGTGGCATACATTTCGAACAAAAAAGTTATGCAGATTTGGCAAAACAAATTTTCATTCAACGACAACTTATACAAACAATTCAAACCACAGTTATATCATTTGTTGCTTATAGGTATTTTCAACACTCCAATCTAATCCAAAACAAAACACTCATTAATTTGAAATCATACGTCATACTATAAATTATTCATTCAAATATCCATATGCAATTTCAATAAATAGAATTACTTTAAAACAACATCATATACACAGTTTAATTCTCCTTACGTGACAGTTGTTTATTTATCAAGCAATAATAATTCCAAATTGGAAGAAAAGCTAGAACCCCCTCTTTCCCAAAAAAGTCTTCATAACTCAAGTTATACTACCTAACCAACCAAAACATTGACTATGAGATAGATCAATCAAATGAAAACATTTTCAATTCATTAAACATGTAAAACCCTTTTATATTCACATATAAAACCAAGAAGAAAAGTCAAGATAAGTTTAGAGTGAAGGGGAAAATAACCTAAAAATAAAGTATCATATAATAAGATTGGTGTAACGGAAGAAAAGAAAGGAAATCTATTTTGGATAAAGGGTAAAAAATAGTTCTAAAATTAAAGAAAAGACAAAAAGTATAAAGAATTTTTTTTTTAAGAAAATTATAATTTTTTCAAATGAATAACTAAATAGTTAAATACACACACATGTACTGGTTGTTTTTATTTTTTTTTTCAAATATATGTAACTATGAATATTAATTCAGCAGTGTGATTCAAAATGATACATTATTAATAAAATTACGTATTTATTTCTTTAAGTCTACTTTTCACAACTTACTAAGCTTTGTAATGATATTGTCATCATCATAATTTTTTTAAATGTTATGAATTTAATAATGATATGTAAAGTAATTAAATATGAACGACTTTCCATGCATTAGTGTCCTTTCATAAAAGGCCGCGTAGCTCCACTTACAATATGATTCCAACGAGTTTTCAAATCAAATTCTCAATAAATTCATCAATGTCGTTTGTAGATGTGATCAGTTATTAACTTATTATCGCATGTCACAATTGCTGTTTGTGTAAGCAGAGATCATGCAGTCTAGATAGTGACCACACAAGTGGTAAAGTGGGTACGTACACTAGTGCTCCGACAAATGTCAAAAAAAAAAACGCGTAATTTTTGGGTTCAGTACATTTGGCCCCCCACAAAATCATGGTAGTACTATGGTTAAAAATATAATTACGTGAACATTTACATACTCAAATCTGAGTAAATTTAACTTCATACTTAATCAAACACGTATTTTGTTTTTATTCTTTATACATTTCTCCCAGAACCCAATAATGGATGGATTTTGTAAACCATCGTGGGATTTATTAAGCCAAGCCAAGCCGTGTGGTAAGTAGACAGCGACACCCGTTCACAGTAGTATTCATGCATTGCACATTGCATTATGATAGCAACAAAGCATGTCAGCTTTTTAGGATACTCGGAGACCAGCTGAAGCTCTCGGTGCACTTCTAAGCAGATTTGCATCGTTCATAACTTCAAGGATTGGATTATACAGTCATTTGCTTAAGCGTGTTAGAATTTGGAATGGTCCCTGCTGGTCTCCAAATAATGCTTCCGAGTTTGGTACAAAAACTCTTGTAAAACTGCAAAAAAGTACAGATATATGTTACTGTCAGTTTATCTGCAAGCAAATATAAATATATGTGCATATTAGGCTGCATTTACAAATGTTTAAAGTAGGTATACAAACGTGAGAAGCGAAAAGGAAAATACACTCCTTCTGGAAATAGGATTAAACGTTGGGTAGCACAATCGAATTAAGTAACTTAGATCAAATTAAAATGTTTGATAACAAAATTTATTTAACGGGCTTATAACTTAAAAAAAATTGTGAATTATCTAGCATGTTTGTTTTTTCATTTAAATCCCACTTAAGATACGGGCATGAATGGAGAAGAAGAAAATGAGCAAAAATATGCAAAGATAATTTCAAGAGTAACAAAGAGCTAAAATAGTTGGATGATTTATTGCCATTTTGGACTTTAATTGTATTTGTATTAGACCTAAAATTGGGCTCCAATTAAAGACTTATTCAAGCCCAATTGGAGTACCAAACTTTTGGCCGGAGAGAAGAGAGGAGAAAGCATGACAAGTGTGACCCAAACATATAAGATCTAATAAAAACAGGGAAAACATGAGACAAATCTAGATCTAGGATTTATTTAACTTGAATTTCTCTCTCAGTTAGCTATTGCATTTTCTCCCAAGAAGGCTATATACAGTCAGCATCTTTTTTCGTAACGAACTTTGAGATATATGAAATTTAAGAGTTACCGTAAAACATTGTCGCTTTGGTGAGAGTGATTTTCCTTCTTTAAGCCTTATCTTGATATCTCGGAATTCAAGAAACAATTCTCCATGATACTCATCGTGAAGATGAAGATTCAACTTCGGGTAGAGTGTAATTCTTCCATTTCGTAAGTCTTCTCAACCTTTTCTATTTGAATTCCATTACTTGTTCTTCTATTGTTTTTGTTTTTTATGTTCTTGTCTTACTTTCTTATAACTCCCGCTCAATCTAATTCTTAATTTGTTGAGTTTAGGAGTTACTCTAGAGCATAATCTCTTTGGTAAGAGTGGTTTTCCTTCTTTAGGTCTTATCTTGATATCTTACTATTCAAGTGGCGATTCTTCATTACATTTATCTTGAAGATGAAGATTCAACTTCATGTGACGTGCAATTTTGCTATCTCATAAGGCCTCTCCACCTTTTTTATTTGAATTCTTCTATTTCTTGTTCTCGAATCGTTGTTCTTATGTTTCTGTCTTACTTTCTTAAAGCTCATGCCTAATCCAATTCGTCATTCGTTCCAGATTGTGTTTTTGTGTCCTTAGTTCGATTCGTATCTTCTTGTCTTGTTCTCAATTCATATACATTGTTCTTGTGTTGATGTAATCATTGATTCAAGTCTCTCATAGATTCAATTCATGACTTATGTCAAGGATGAGATTCTAACTTGTGATCTAGATTTCTTGCTATCATGTTTCTATGTTTAAGCTTCCAATACCCACAAGTATTCTCAAATTCCGAAACACTTTCAACATGAATCCATGAGTCTGGAATCATTCATGTTTAACCGATTCCAAGGTGTGTAGTAGTCACACAGGATGGTATATATAGCTTACAAGTTTGTAGCTTTTTTTTTTTTTTTCCTTTTTTATTCATAATAATTTTATACACTTCCTTTACCCTCTATTTTCCTGATCATTTTTATGTTACCTTCTGTAACTAATTTAAATTTTAATAAAAAAATTATCTTTAAAAAGTTAATAAAATTAAAAATCAACTAAAATTTTACAATTTTTTTGTTATTTTACATTTATTAGATATGTCATTAACTAGTTTTATCCAACACTTTTAATTGAATAAGTTATTGTATAAGCTTCAGCTTTACTTTAATAGCCAGCTTTTAAGTTAGTGTATTAACTAGTTTCTCGAGCAAGGTCGTAAAAAATGATTTAGTTGTTGTTGGCAGAGTGTTAATGGTTCACACATACATTGAGATTTAAGTTATTTATAAGTAAAATAACTACTTAAAAAATACAGACTCTCTCAACTTCAAAGCATGAATTTCATTTTATTTCTTACATAGGGTGGTTGGAAGTTTTGATGGACATATGACTATCAAACGGAGAATAATTATCAAACGTAGCATACCATGATGCAGTGAGTAAAACCCAGAATTTCTCTAATCTTACGTAGAAAATCAAGTCAATCATAAAAAACACTGATAAGGAAAGGATAAGACATAATATCAGATAAGAGTAAAATTTCACAAAGCCAGAAAATTAATAATTAGCATATGGGCTTGCTCATCTCAATTCCAGTACCGTTGGACATCGACATCAAACCCAACATTGGACTTCAGAAATTGACTCCATCTATGATAGTGTTGATTAACGCATAATCAAATTCCTTAGTCTGCACTATGCCTAAAATAGCTGTGTTCACCATGTAGCTGTATCAAAGTATTTTCTTTTTGTAATTGATGACTGACAAAAGTCAGTAACTAACTACCAATAATTAGATTAACTTCAGAACTAAAAATTAAAACATGGGATGATGACTTCCTAAGATGGGGAAAAACAAATAATGCAGCCATATGGAGCTATTAAATTTGAGTCCGGAACAAATGATAATTCTTAATGAGTTTCTCTTTTTAACTAAGTTGGAACACGAATATTGATAAGCAAAAAGGATGTCACTCTACGTGCTTGTATGAACAACTGTGCTGGTAATTCCCCCTTTGAGCATTAGCCATATTTCATTTTGGTGATTCCCATGGCATAGCTTGAAAGCATTTGAGAAATAAAAAATGTAGATAAGTGTAGATATTGAAGCTAACCTTGTGGTAGTCAAAAGTGTCCCCAGCTGCCTTCCGAATATCAACCATGAAAAGGGATGGAGCGACTTCAAAAACCTTTCAAGAAAAAACAAACATGATTTAACCATATGATCAAGCAGAAATAAAATTTTTCACATAAAAAATGACAAACACGACAGAGACAAAAAGCAAAAACAAACAACCTCCAAGACCACTGCAAGTTGCCCAACCTTGTTTACAGAAGCACCTTCTAGCCTCACCTACAAGAAAATTACATTTAGGGAAATGATAGGAAAAGAAAATAAAAGCGAGAGACACATTTATTTCCAGAATAAAGTACAAAAATCCCTAGCTGGTCTTAAGATTAGAGAACCAAATAATCACCTGTTTTGAATTAGAAATCCCTACTTGGGGATGTAATGTGATTGAAACAATAATGTAAATTGGCTAATATGACACGATAGGCGTTGCAGACTAATTTAACAATAGTTAATTAGAGCAGCAGAAGCTACAAACAACAAAGATTGCATTGATATATGATGACAATAGGATTAAATGAAAGTACGTCTGCTCATAATTCTGTAAAAAAATGTCTGCTACATCACACTACCATTTATTATCAGCTTAAGACGTCTTGAGCCAATGGATTATCCACTCAACATTATAGCACAAAGTAGAGAACTGAAGTTATACCTTGTAATTGCGAGAATGGACCTTAAGACCCATTGACTCTGCAACAGCTTCAACAGAAGAAATTATAACTTTTGCTGGTTTACGGGAGACAAAACGTGTTTGTCGCTTTACATAATCCTGTTAGAACAGCAAACCCATATCAATTGGGGCAATGCATCAGACAACCTTGAAAAAATTACTCTCGGCCAACTTGCCCCCTTTTATTCAAACCTGAAATCAGATGCCCTCTAATGCCCACCTAGGCAGGTGGAAGTATAAAATGTTACATGGAAGCCAGAGACATAGAGGAAACAGGAGATTGTAGGGCAGGAAGATGAAACTAAAACAATACCTGGTGCCTATCAAACAATGGTGAAAGATTCAATCCCTGTGATAAGGAAATCATCTCAAATGCATTCATTATGAAAGGACCTCCCTCGGTAATTTCTGACTTTTCAGCAACATATTGGTCCTATAAAAATGTAAAAGTGCCAACTACCCGATCAGTGAATGAAAGCACTTACGACTGTTGGTAAACTAGCAAAACATATTGTAGACTTACAATGTATTTGCAGCTATGGGATATGCAAGGGTTAGACATACAGTTGCAAAAATAAATTTTGTTTGTATAAATTGAACAGAACAAGAAAAACAGCAAACCTCAATATCATCAAAAACAGCCCGAACATCATCCAAATTTACTTGCTCAAATTCCCTGAGTTTGACAGGAAAATAGTTTTTCTGGAACCATGGAACTTTCCTTATTTCTTCAATTTTCACCCTCTGCACTTCCATAATTGAATTGGAATTAATAAGAATAATCTATTTAATTCACAACTATTTTTCAATAATCAGGTGTAAAATTTCCCAGATAGGGTAATCCTTATACAAGCAGTAAAAAATGTCTATACATACAAAAATATATTTATTTGCGTCAGCAAAAATTATGAAACCTTACAGAAGCATAAAAATACCACAAAAACTGAAAAGTGGACCATAACTGATAGTAACATCCTTTAATGAGCAGAAAATCATTTATTGGCTCAATTTTTATGTTTCTGAAATTAGAAAAAAATAAAAACCAAAAAATTAAAAGAAAAAAGTATTATACTTGTTTCACAGAACTCACTACATAGTTGCATTGTCGTAGGAATAAACACACTTGTAACTATGAAAATGTATCAGGATAATCAGTTAGAAGCACACACACTTCGTAATAAAGCATAATGCGTGTATGCCTGTATTAGGGGCTATAACAAATTACATCTTGAAGAAATGAAAAACTGTACTCACTGTTTCTGGATTAGGATCTAGAATTTTATGTATGAATGACTTTGTCTCAGCAGAAAACCAGAATGGGCAGACATACTCTGCAGCATTGATCTACAAGTTCAAATAATAAGAAAATTCAATAACAAGTTAACAGCTGGTTAACAATTTACATCTGCCAATACTCCTAAAATGAACATTAAACGCACTCACAAAAGATTCCTCGTGGTATCTAATAAGAAAGACAAGACAGTCAATTTTTCATAAAAGTAAATAGTAAAAGCCAGAGGGAATGGGGGGAACCTATTCTTTAGCCAAGACTCAGCTTAATCCTCAACCATACAAAATAGAATCCCTTCCCGCACCCACCCACTCCCTCCAAAAATCTACACACATACTGTTGCCTAAGCATATCAATGTCTCCCTTATTAACACCAATCCGTCCACCTAATTACTTTCTCACATTTACCTTCTTAATAATCAGGTTCAAAAAAAGTTTTCAACAAATGAAGCTCTACTACATAATAAGCATGAACATAAGAACAATGCATGTCACCTTTTCACATTACATAATACAGCATGTAAACAACTACTAAAGCTTGAATAACCCATTAAAGATAAATGCTGGCCGCAGAAATATTTTCAACCTTGGCAATTTTACGGTCACCTCTAAAACTATGCGTGAATTTAGTAGCTTATTTTATTTTTGTCAATATCAATTATTAAGGTTGTTTGATTAGGATCTTGTTATTAACACTTCAATTACCAGAATGTTATATAATTGTTTCTTACTATTTTAAAAGACTATTTTCTCTCCAGTGAGAATAGTTCAAGATTTAATATATAAATAAAGTTCCAAAGTAGTTAAAAGTGATGCTCCACTGATCTTTTCTATTACATTCACAACCAATATTTTTCACTCTTCTCTCTAGCTCTTTCAAGTATACTTCCAGGTTATAATGGAAAGGTAGAATACCCTTCTGTACAAAGTTGGAAGGTCAGGCTCCTCGAAAGGAAGATATCCGGCTAGTAGAACATATAGGATGACCCCACATGACCAAACGTCAGCTGCAGCACCATTGTATCCTCGATTGCCGAGCACCTACGAAAGATCATTTCAGTGAGAAAGCAAATCACATAATGATAAATGAAATTTATTGAAATAAGGTTAAAAGAATCAAATTTATACGAACTCATAATTAAATCACTTAGAAGAAACAATCAAATTGCAACCTAAATTAACTATCTCACCTTAGACATATAAATTGAATATATCAATGTCATGAGAAGAAAAAAAAATGCAATAGTTACAAATCCAATCATTAAATGTATAAATAATTAACTGTGAAGACACCTCTATGTATTGAATCAGACTTCTTTAACTTTCAAGTGGACTAATTTCTTATTTCTCATGTCATCCTTAATTCCTCTTTTTTAATATATATATATATATATATATATATATATATATATATATATATATATATATATTATCCTCATATCAGTCTTGAATATCTCATATAATCTATATATTAATATTCATGCTGAATTTAGAGAAAAACAAAAAGGTCGTAATGCAGAGAAGAGAACACCTCAACAGTATACTATTTTCATCACTGGTGATTTGTCCATAAGACCGTAAATAAACTTGATAAAGAGAAGTATATCAAACCATCAATCTGAGCCCATAGGAAAAGGATTAAAAGATAAAGGCAATAATTAGGAATGACATTAGAGTTGTGTATAATTAATTTTACCTCAGGGGCAACATAATTTGGGGTCCCACAAGTGGTGTGAAGAAGGCCAACACCCTACAAGAAAGACACAGAAAAGGTTGGAGCCGTTAGTTCTGCAGCTTCTGCTATTTCCAAAAATCTTTATTCTGAGACTAGGAAAAATAAGATGCCAGTTTATTACCTTTTCAGTCAATGCACTCAATCCAAAGTCAGAAACTTTCAAATTTCCAAAAGCATCAAGAAGGAGGTTTTCGGGCTATCAAAAGAGAAGAGAAGCAAATTGATCAAAACAAAAACAAAAGAAGGTTAAAACATTTACCTCAGCAAGAACATAAACACAGACACACACACATATACATATACTGTCTTTCACCTTCAGGTCTCTATGGTACACACCCTTTTTATGACAATGATCAATAGCGTCTATAAGTTGTTGAAAATAGCGCCTAGATTCATTTTCAGAAAGCCTTCCCTGCTGAACCTACAGATCCAAAAGCAGTGTAATTGTAACATATATAACAAACAAAATCTAATAAAAAGCCTAATCAAATCATTAACATTAATCTGTTAGCATCTCAACAGTGATTACAAATTTTAAGGTCAGACTTGAGAATTGTCAAAGTTTAGAAGAATCATAATATATAAACATAAAAACTTACAATTTTGTCATATAGTTCCCCTCCCATCACAAATTCAAGGATTATGTAGATCTTGGTCTGGCTAGCCAAAACCTAAAATTTGAGAACAATGTGAGAAATACAAGAGGGAGAAAGATGGTGTAAATCCTGATGTATTAAGATATCTCTAGACATACCTCGTGCAATCTAACTATATTAGGATGCCTGACAATCTTCATAATCGATATCTCTCTTTTAATCTATGATAACATGTTTCAAGTTAGAAAAGCTAATACCAAGAGATGAAAAGAAATACAACAAGCATTCAGTACAACGAACTGCATCATTATTCTGGCATAAATGCACGGGCAAGCATATCGATTTAGATGCACAACTTTGACTGCAAATATAAATATGAATGTAAAATAATATCAGATTAATGATAACAATGATATTATTATCATTATATTACTTGTATTTATATCAACAATCAATATAATGGAAATTGAACACATAAGTTCCCTATGGAGCAGTTGAAAGTAACAAGGTCAACCTGCTCAACCATTCTGTGCTGGAGAATGGTGGTCTTGGCCATAGTTTTAATGGCCACGCTCTCCCCTGTTTCAGAATTTCTGGCGAACTTGACCTTGGCGAACGTGCCCTCGCCAATAGTTCGCCCCACCTCATACTTCCCGATCTTTCTCCTGACATTCATGTTTTTTCGACGTTCATTCATTCACAATTTCAGCTCCTCGTGGCGAATTTCGATTCAGAAAAGATGACCTAGAGACGGAATTGGCTCCCAATGAATTTCAGAGAACAGAACGCTATTCAGTTGTTGGAGACCAGCAGTATTATTCTGGAACCTGATCCTCCGTAGCATAAGACGTTCGAGGAGAAAAGAAAAGATCTCAGAGAGTTGGAATATTCTAGAATTGGAAAGAAATAAAGAAGCGAAGGTAGTGGCAGTTCATATAAGAATAGTTAAGCTCAAAAAGGAGACACGTGAGAAATGAGAAAAGAGAAAGCGAAACAAAAAAAAAAGGTGTGGCAAGTTGCCAATCTCCATCGTCTTAAGCCTCAGTTCTAGCATGCGTATATAAAAGAAAAGAAAATTGACCTTTGTAGCCTAAACCTTTTTACAGATAGTTAAATATGAATAATGGCGAGAAAAGTAGAAAATAAATAAAATAAAAAATACAAAGGATAAATACAGATGTGTTGTTTAAATCAATAGAAGTGAAATAATTTATCTACTACTTCGTTTGGATGTATGAAAAAATAAATAAGAAAAAGAAAAAAAAAGAATATTTTTTACCATGTAAAATATGTGAGAAACAACAGTAGAATTCGAACCTATGATAAACTTGAAATACTTTTTGAGATACTGCCTGCCCAGTTGAATCATCAAAGCCTAGCTAAACACCGAAAACTACCTATAGAAGAAATTGTCACATAATTAAGTTGATGACTCAACACACCACAATTATAAATCAAAGAAACAGGAAAAAATGGTCCATGAACTTTATCAATTGCATCCCCTGCTAAGATATGTACCCCAAGGTTTTTTATATCCTTCATATCTCACTTATATCGACCATTCATACTTTTCAAGTCTTCTTTCTTCAAACAGTTAATCGGTTAGGTCAGTCATATGTCAAAAGACACTTCAATGTTCAAATTATTGTTCAATTAAGACAGAATTTTGATTTTTCTGGGAGGTGATAAGAATTTTATATTGAGCGTTTCTTCTAAAACACACCATCGGGTAATGTTGAAAAGTGTTACCTACCAAATGGACTGATTAGAAAAAAATAAATAAAAAAACGTAAAAAGTACGAATAATTATCATCAAATGAAATACTAAAAATAAAGAAAACATCAATATAATCTTTATCCTACAATAATATTTGACCCTTAACATATGATATTTGTTTTGTTCCATGTTCTTTTGATAACTGAATCTATGATTTATGAAATAAATGGAATTACGAAATTGTTTATACACTATGCATATTTTTTATTTTAGTATAATTAATACTATCCTTATTTTGGTAGCTTATATTTTTTTGTACATGTATCGAGTATATAGATGAATAATAACGCAAATCTAAAAGTTTATCAGAAGGGGTATTAAGGTAACACGACTTATTATCTCCTAGAAAAATACATATACATTTTATATATAACATCTTCAAAATAGTTTAATATTTAGTATGTTAAGAGAAAAAAAAATTGTGTTTACAGAGAAATGGAGAGTAATACAATTATTTGTTTCTTTATCCATTACAAGTTTCCTTTAAACTTTTGAAAACGCACTAAAATTCATCTGGATCATAGCAAAGAAGGATTTCTCAAATGGTAGAATCCACCAAATTCGTGAAATCAAACTTTTGGTAGAATTCACTTTTCTCACTTTCCTTTTTTTTTTTCTTTTATATGTGTGAAGACAACGTTACTTTTTGCAACCAAACTTCATTCAATTGTATAAGATAATCCACACCGTAGGAAGTTGAAACAAAACTTTATTGTTTTTTTTTTAAAAAAAGTTCATAATAAATTTTAGGATTAAATATCTTTTTATTTCTTAACTTTTAATAAAAATAAAAGTTAATTACTTTTTAAACTTAAACTCAATTTCATTCTTCAATTTTAGAAATGTTTTGATTTAGTCTTTTTAACCAAATTTTATTAAGTCCATTTAACATTTCAAATGCATTTTATTATAGCATGGGTTGTTTATACTAATCAACACAATTTTTCTTCAATGTTAGTTGAGAAATACGTTTTGAAATATTATTTTAAAATTGAGAGACTAAATTAGTTTAAAGTTTCAAAAATGGACTAATTTTAATTTTGAATGAAAGAAAAGAGATAAAAGAAACATATTTAATCTTTAACTTTATCACAAGTAAAAATGACAACAACTTGGATTGGACACAAATAATATTTACCTATTACTCGACTTGTAACAAAAAAATTCACCCGTCACGTAGTTATTATTAGAAAGTGAGTTTTTAAGCCTAACTCAACCCCACAAAACCGGCTTGTAAGGTGAGGTCTGCATCCCACTTATATATTATAAATTGGCCTTATCTCTAGTCGATGTGGGACTTCCAACACACCCCCGTCACGCCGAGGTATATACATATCGAGCGTAAGACTAGATATTAATGGGTGGTCCGATAACGGCCCAATAATGGGTGGAACAATATGCCCAACAAATATCGCTAGGATAGGCTCTAACCATAGCTCTGATACCAT
>NC_028357.1:42577441-42635803 GCF_000741045.1 Vigna radiata var. radiata
TTGGCTGATGTTCTCACCAAAGGAGTGTCAAGAAGATTGTTTGATGAGTCTCTATTCAAGTTGGGAATGTGTGATATCCATGCACCAACTTGAGCGGGGGTGTTAAGATATTCTAAATATTCCATTAAAGGATATTAGGCAATCAAATATTGTGTTAGTTATAATTTAGATATTATTTTAATTTGTGCAGAGTTGTGCACCTGTCATTCCTTTAATAGATGAAGAATTATAGGATCCTTATATGTATATATATGGTACTCTACTCTTTGAAATAATACATCAAAATTATTCTTTAAACCTTTTATTAGTTATCGATTAGATACTCGTTTAAAAAATATATACAAATATATATAAATATGCATATTTAAAAAATATATTTTATAATTTTTTATATAAAATCTAAATAAAATTATATAAAAAATATAAAGTATAACATAAATTATATTAAAATATAAATTAATTTTTATTTTAATTAAATTTAACTTAATAAAATAAAAAATTAATTTTTAATTTTAATTTTTTTAGATAAATAAATATTAACCTATATAATATGATATCGTATTCAATGTTCACTAGTTTATAAATGAATATTAAAATATTTATGGATAATAAATATTTACAAATTCACAATGTGAATTATTTATCTTAAATTTTATCTGTCTAACACATAGACTTTTGTCATCCTATCTACTATAAAGTGTTTGAAATGAAAAGAAAAAACCTGCCACCTTTGCACGTATTGATGGCAATTTTTTAAGTTATTGCCAAGTTTGGTCTTCTCCTTCAGTCATATTTGGACACATCCATTACATTAGAGACCATATCTTTTGCATTGAATAACTTTAGTTAAAGTATTAGTTGTTTAGATTAATAGGTCGTCCTTCAACAAAAGTAGGTGACATGTTACACCTTGGATAACTAAAAACTTATATTATAAAATTTTTTATTTTATCTTATGTCACACCATTCTCTGATATATTTTCATCAGAGTTTGTAAGACTTATATTCTAATAATATATTTATTTATATTTGAAATATTAAAACTTAATTTAATATATATACGTGTCCATGTATATACAGGCAAGTATATTCAGCCTGATAGAATAAAATGTCTTGTAAAATTACAACTTACTTGCAAATGCAGATACTGGTATATTGTGTTGGGTCTATTAAGGAGGAGGTTCACTGGGAAGATACAAATACCAATGAGATATGAGTAACCATATAAGGAATTGACACCACTCTCTATCCAAAACCTTAAGACTATGGGTTAATGGATCTTTCATCTTTATATAGTGTTCTACTTTCTCATTTCTATCCAATGTGAGACTTAGATTCACATTTGCATTCCGAACAATCTTCCCCCTCCTTCTTGATAGACCCAACATATTGGTCCTAATAAATTTGTTTAATTCAACAAATAAATAATAATATCGTTATTTTTCTAAAATGATTGTTATATTAGAATAAATTTTATAGTTGTAGTCTTAATTGATTTTATATATTTTCAGAATCAAAATATGATTTCCTCTATTACAATAAAGAAGCAACAAGAAGAGAATAAAATCTTCAGAAAACACTGTCGCCGTGAATTTTAATCGCGTCTCACGAAGAACCTCTAATCAGAAAACACAACCTAATTCGTGAGTTCATCTTCTCTACAAGTCGAATTTACAGGAATGAACCTACAATTTCTTCTAACCATGAACCTGCGATTTCATGCAACAGAAAAAGCCATAGTCAGAAGAAAAAAAAAAAAGGAAAAGGAAAAATAGAAGAAATGACCGAAAGGTTACACAATTACAAAATAAATCATATTCTATTATTGTTATTATTATTATAAAATATTATAAGCATTACTATTTAATATAAAATTTATAACTGAGTTATTTTATATATTGAAAATATATCATGTTTGTGTTCGCACTTTTTATTTTTTTAAAATAATTTAATTCATTATTAAAAGGCTATAAAAAATAATATTGGCTTTTTGAAAATTATAAAATAATTTAAGTTATTATTAAATATTGTAAGTAAAAACTTATAATTAAATAAATTATTTAAATTATCGTCTTTAATAATAATAATAATAATAATAATAATAATTCATATTGCATAACTTGACTAACTGGCCTGCAGTTTTTTATTTTCAATTTTGAGGAATTTAAGAAGTAAAATTATTTATCTAAGGTGGCAGGATATTTTAGCAATGGTTCTTCTAGCTTTTATATTGAAAAGGCGAAGACACAGCAATGATATTATGAATATGTTATTTGTTTGAGTGGTTCAGATTCTTTACGTAATATCTCAAATCCTTTCTTTTCAATAAACAAAATGTACGTATTACTTAATTGAGTTCTTTGATGGAATCAATTATTAAAAAAATTAGTAAATACTTTAATCACGTTTGAATAAGATATTTGACGTATTCCATTTTAGAAATTTGTATTAGTTGTCCTTGTCGAGGACATGAGCTAGTGCTTTTAGTGTTTGAATTTGATCGATAGCCAATAACAAAACATCTTTATACCACACACACTCAAGAGATTTTGTTTTCTCTTCGATCCACACTTCACTATTTATAGCTTTAAGTAGATTGGGGCTTTCTGGTTGTTGTCTTCTTTAAATGCCAAGATATTATCAGCCAGCAAAAATGACATTTTTCTAAATGATTTGTATCTTTTATTTTATTATTATTAATAAAAAAACATATATAGTGTTTGCTATAAATGTGAAATAAAGCACGACAAATTGTGTCCAGAAATAAAATTTGATAGATAAAAAAATCGTATTTATATTTTAGTTCATTCTATGATAGAATTCTTATAAATAAAATTTGTATGGGAAGATATTAGATATTTTTTGTATGGATCCAATTGATTTAAAAATTTTAAAGTAATGATTAAATAATATCTCTACAATCATTTATCATATATAATTTTTTATCTATAAAAAAAATGTGCTTTGAAGAAAATATGAGTTATTAGTTTTGTTTGGAGTTGAATGTAACGGGTTTAAATTCATCTTTGAATTATTAAAGATTTACCAACCCGTTTATATAATGCTCTCACAGTCCATTCTTTTCTCTGCACTACTCTAGACATGCATGACAGTTTCCTTTCTTGCACCTGCAACACTGGTTAGGGCTAGGTTGTTGTCCCCTCCTTCGTCAAGCACACGATTTGCGGAAAAACACTTGCATGTTTTTTACTCTTCATGGTTCCATTCCTTCCTCTTCTCAAGCACATTGGGTTTTTGTTCCTTCCTCCCTTCAAGTATATGCAACATCAACCACAAGGGAACCAACAAAACCCACAAGCTGTTGACAATCATCTTTTCAATTCATTCCTCTTTTAAGACATAGTTTTTTTTTTTTCAATTTTCATAAAACACACATATACAATAAGTTTTTATTTCTTACTCTTAAAGTATATAACACCAATGAGAAAACAAGTTTCTTAAAAATTTTACATCAAGTAAAGATAAAATCAATTTATTATATATAAGTGAGTGTAAACTCTAATTTAATATAATATCAAAATTATGGATTAAGCTTGTCATAGCAAAATTTATTATTTGCTAATCTATTCTAATAAGTTGATTAGAGATAAGATGATATGATTTGGAAGAGTTTTTTTATATTTGTTTGTAATTTTTATTTTAATTAAATATATGAAATAATGATTCATATAATATGAATTACATGCAATAAATCTTATTAGGATATATATGACGATCAACTTCATTACTTATCACTTATATTTTTATTTCTCTTGAGTGTAGCATCCATATTTTTTTCTAAACTAAATATCAGAACCATATCTGATTTCTAATGAGTTGGTCTTGATACTCCATGAGTTTGCTTATATATATATATATATATATATATATATATATATATATATATATATATATATATATTTTATTTGTATTTTTAGACTTATGGTAGTTACCGGTGGTAAAAGTGTTCCTTAACTTTATCTATGAGACATTGTTTGTTGATGGTTTGTTCACAGATGAAAAAGAAAATTTTGAGGAGAGAAAAAAAATAAAAGAAAGAACAAGATGTAAAGATAAAGAGAAAATGTTTGATGAATATTAAAAAAATATTTTTAAATTATGATGAAGAAAGAAAGGTGGAGAAAAAGAAATAAAAAAGGAGTTGATATAAAAAGAAATATAAAAGGAAGAGTTCAGATAAAAAGAAAATAAAGGAAGAAGTTGAGAAAAATAAAAATTCAAAAAGAAAAAGATACAGATAAGAAAAAAGAGAAAAACAAAACGTGAAAAACAAAAAGGAAGAAAATAGTGGTAATAAAAATCAACTATCTTTATAAGCAGTGTGGTTCTGAAATGGAAAATCAATAAAAGATAGATATTTCATTGGAGTATTATGTTTCTTTTAGAAAAGTATACTTATGATTTTTGGTAATGATCAAGAATGTTTTTGAATAATAAGGTTGAATAAGGAGCAATGATATAATCTTGAAGAGTCTTTTAATTTTTTCTTATAATTTTTATTTTTTAATTAAAAATAAGAAATAATAATTAATATAATATAAATTAAATGTAATATTAATAGATATTAAAGAATATTTACTAAAAAATAATGTGGAATTAAGAATGTGATGTCATGTGTAATCCATCTTATAAAGTGATCCACTCTCATATACAATAGAATATTAAAACTATGATAGAAAATTGAGTTTTGTCTTTTTTTGTAAATTTGTTTTGAGTTAAGAGTTATAAAAACCCAAATTAATATCTTATTAAGATAATTTAATGACTAATGTTTTAGGTATGGGTTGAGTCTCCTACTCAAAACACTTCGATTGGGTGAGCTCTCTGATGATCTTTCATTATCAAGTTACTTTGTTCGTTCTCTCTTTTTCTTGTCCAAACGGTGAAGGTAGGTACCTGACAAAGGTACTTTGACGCTCATGTCAATAATATAATTAATCGATTAGCACAAAAAGTGATACATATAATACACATGATGATCCTAAAGTCATACCTAAGACCTTCATTTATAATAGCTACAATGGGTCTTTATTTTTTGCTAGTCTAATGACGGTCCAATCACACTTTAATCTGCATTGAAGCTTAATAAGTCATTATCACTGATAATCTCATCATACTATTAGGTCATAGTAGGTACGACGGACGACCTGAGTGGACGATTTGGGTGGATGACCTTGATGTTCAGCCTGAATAATGTTTGGTCCCAATGAAAATCGTGCAGTACAACTAACTTCATAATTTATCATTCATTTTTATATATTTTAAGTATAATTCGATATTTTTTTCAAACTAAATATCAAAATGGACATCTCTTGTTATAAAATCAATTTAGATAATGTAAATAAGTATAAATCTTATTTATTTATTTTTTTACGTCGAGTTACGTTTAAAAAGTTTACCTCTTTACAAAAATCAACAAGGCTATAATAAGTTTTTTCAACACTTAAAAATAATTTATTCTCTTTTCTCTCGTAGGATTTGATTTCTTCACGTGGAGTGGATATACTTAGTTTCTCTATAACAATATAAATATTAAAGATTATACATGTTGTTTCGAATTTGTAATTAGAAGGTTTTCTTTTGAATTTACTTCTAACTTGTTAATAATTTGGAAATTAAAATAGATTAAGTTGGTATCAAGCGCCTTTTTCTTTTGTAAAAGAGAAATTGCGGAAAACGATAATGGAAAATAACATGAAAATGATTGAACTTCAAATAAAAGAAAAAAAAAATCCAGCATAATCTGCTTTTTTAAATATTTATCGATGGATAAGAAAGGAAAAATAAAATAGTTGTAACAAAATGTGTAATTGGTAGAACAAAATGGATAAGAAAGTATGTAATTATATGTTTGATTGTTCTATAAATGTTTGAATTAAGTTATTTTTATGATTAAATCAGTTTAACTATTATGCTTTCAAAATGATAATAATAAAGTAATTATATATATAGTTTATGTTTGTTGTGTTAGAGGAATTGATTGTGTTATTTGACTTATGTTTAATTTGTTGAGAACGAAGATTTTTTTTTTTAAAAGATAAAGTATGTCCTGACCAAGTAGTCCATCACGATGCAAGTGGGTCATACAAAGGAAGATAATCCCTGTATAGTCTCAAATGATTTAAAATAATATTTTTATTTTAGAAAATGAGAAATGTAGATTAAGTTATTAAAACAGGAAGAAAGGAATGATAAAACATTAAAAGAGAAGAAAAAATATAAAATATCTAACAATAGGAAAACCTCACAAGGCAACAAAGAAGCCTGAAATGACAAGAAAGCCCAGGCATAAATAGTTTGAAGAGCGGGACCCACAACAATCTCTCGCGGCGCGGCTGAACCAAGACTCGTAGCATACATCCAAAGCAGAGGCCCCGACGAAGGCGACCCCAACGTTTCCCAACCTCACCAGTCACCCTTAAAAAATCTCCACACCACACCTCGTCCCTTTGCACCATCTCTACCGTCCAAACCAGATCCAACGCCTCCAAATCCCATCACCGGGTCCTACTTCACGTGACACTCCCATCCGTGGGTCCACATTTAGGGACCCCACTCCATAAAAAAAATCAACGGCCGAGATCATTTATCACTTCCTTCAATAAAGCTACGTCGCCATTCTCCACCATCCTCACCTCTCTGACGCGTGAGTCAGCGAGTGTTCCTCTTTCTTCTCTTCTCTATCATCAACCAGGCTTTCTTGCTTTTCATTTCACTACAACGACATTCCATACATCCATGACAACAGCTACAATGCTTCTGCGAAGCTCGTCCACTCCGATTCTCAACTCCTGCATCCCCAACCCAAACTCAAACCCGAATCCAAGCCTCAAGGATTCGCCCCACGAACACGAAATCCTTCACCGGATCCCGCGGACGCACTCACTCACGCTGTCGGCGTCGTCGAGTTCGCTGTCGCCGGTTGACGCTTCCCCGAGCAGAATGACGCGGGCGCTGTCGGAGACGGATCTCTCCGCGCGCTCCAAAACGACCTCGTTTGGCTCCGCTCTGTTTTCGTTCTCTGAGTCTGACGAAGGCGAGAGTGCGTCCACTGAAGGCGGCGGAAGTGGCGGCGGCGGCGGATGGGACAACGGTGACGGCGGAGGGTCGGGGTGTTGGGATTCGAATAACGGGAACGATGGCACGGACTTGTATTACCGAATGATGATCGAAGCTAATCCAGGGAACCCTCTGTTTCTTGGGAACTACGCGAGGTACTTGAAAGAGGTACGTGAGTTGGCGAATATTTGAGTGACTTGTCGACTGTGTAAAGCGATGGATGAGAATATGGGTAATTGTTTATTTGATGGCAGGTTCGAGGGGACTATGTGAAAGCAGAGGAGTACTGTGGGAGAGCGATATTGGCGAATCCAAATGATGGGAAGGTGCTGTCCATGTATGCAGATTTGATTTGGGAGAGCCATAAGGATGCTTCGCGAGCGGAGACTTATTTTGATCAAGCAGTTAAAGCTGCTCCTGATGACTGGTAACAATCATCAAGTCTTCTCTTTCTTTGTTCTTTTTATGCTTGATTCACTGACACGATTCGTTAATAATATGTATGTATGTGTGGTATGTGAGACTTCATAGCTTCGTGTATCAGTAGATGCCCATGTATGTTATTTATAATTAGTTTAACAGGTTTTTCTCATGCATATCATTGTTATGGAAAAGTAATCATCTTGAAATTACTTTTCAAGAAACTTGTTTAAACAAGTACTAATTTTTATTATAATTTATAGTTAATTATATTTATAATCCAGTTACTAAAATATTACAATTTTTTCAACTTTTACATATATATAGTTTCTAATTAATTAGTGATTTACTGTAAATAGTGCTTAGTTCATTGAAGAAACTTCTTTAGAATAAGATGATTGCTTGAATTGAATATTACAAATAATAATTTTACTTTCATGAATTTTGTGAGGATAAATATGATCTCTGGCTGACGCGAATTTCTTATCAAAATTCATGTTTCAAAATGGCTGGTTGAATGAAGCTTAAAAGGCAGCAATTTTTTGTTGAATAATTTGGAGAGGGATGGCCCCTATATCAGAAATTAAGAATATGTTTTTGTGGTAATATAGTTAACTCGTTCTGTGAATTTATGAAACGCTTGCTTTGTTTTGTAGTTATGTTCTGGCATCCTATGCTCATTTTCTTTGGGATGCTGAGGAAGAAGAAGATGAAGTTGAAGAAGATTCCTGCAAAAAATCTGGCAGTTTCTTACGTGGAGTTGCTCCACCCGCCCCTCCTTTAGCTGCTGCTTCTTAAGCTGCTTCCACTGGTGGCTGGCTTTCATATAAGATAACTTTCTAACCTTTGTTTATACGACCTTAACCTTGTAATATTTTTGGCCGATGAGAACAGTGATAATAATAAATGGTTATTGTCCACCTTGTCATTAATGTAGATTGATGTAGCCATACTGGAGAATAAAAGATGGGGGACATTATTCTCCTTGATTTGTCAAATCTGGCCTTTACTTGAAAAATTTCTAGGAAAAAATTTATGATATTCCGGCATGCAAGTGTTAAATAGTCTTTAACAAAATAATTTCTTATTTAGTTAAATAGAGTTTAGTTTTATTATTTTCAATTAAAGTTGTATTGTTTTGGGAAGTTGCGATATTGAACACGACTTTAAGTTTTTGATCTCTATGATTTCATGACTTTGTCATTTTATTTTTGTTCTCTGCTGTTTTTGGATCAAGCTGAGAACTCTTTGTGGAAAGAAAAGTGAAAAAAGGCAGTTTGGATTCGGTGTGGGCAAGGAAAGGCCGGGCTGATTTTTACATTATTTTTTTATCCACCTTCGTATGCACAAGAAAAAAAAAGTGAAAGTGAGGTTTGGGTTAACGGTATTATAAATTTGACACGTGATTCTTGCAAATACGTTAACTCAATAATAATAATAATAATAATAGTATTAATAAAATTAAAATTTTAGATAATAACAACAGAGTAATTTTACAATTTTTTAAATAAAAAAAATTAATTTATTAATTAAGGTAATGTTGAATCATGTCAGCTGATTCAGATTTTATTGGTTTTAGATTTCTATTTGATTTTTTTTTAAAGATCTATTGATGGTATAAGTCTCCAATACTTATCTTTTATGAACGTTTCAGATGAATAAATGAGTGAAAATTCTAGATGTGAGGACTTTTTTTTTTGGCAAAATTTCATACAAGTATATTAGTAAAACGAAAATATAAGTAAATATTATTGTTGAGGTATTCGTAATCATTCATTAATATAAAAAGGATTCATGCTTGAAATATATTATTGAGAATCTAAATATAGATCTAAATATAAAATTGAGTATGAATAAAAGATTTAAACAAAATATGAGAAAAAAAAATACTGATTTTAAGATTTTTGAATTAAATATTTGTTCTAGACAAGAAATATGATGAAGAAATATGATGATTTAGAGTATTTAATGTTTATTGTTCTCTCTTATTATTTTATCAACTCTTGTTATAAAAGGAGTATTATGATTTTTTAATTTTTACTCTACAAATAATATTTACGTCCTAATTCTCCATCTTATATTTATTGTTTATTTTCTTAAATGATTATTATTTGATCCTACTTAACCTTATTAGGATTTGTTACATTATTTGGCAAAATTATTCTAAATTACATATTTATTTATGTTTAATTGTGATAAAATCTCTTTATATTTATGTGGATAAATATATTCTTATTTATTTGTTAATATTTATATTATTATATTCCCAATTAATCTTGAGTGATAAACCTTATCTTGAATACACGGATCTTCACCAATTACCACATATTTTCTTAGGTTCGTTTGATTATTTATCTTTAAGTTGGTTGAGGTCTTATCTATTTTAGCATAAAACTTAGCTCTTTAAGTTTATATTTTTAAAGAGCAAATTAAGATAGTGAAATTTGAGTAAATTTAAGAGGAAAGAGATGTTGTTTGAAATAATGTAAAAATAGTAAAAATTTAAAGAATTAGAGAGAGAATTTGTGAAAGTCGGTGAATGAGGCAATGTGTTTAATAGATTAAAAAATCTATTAATTGATAAAATTAGAAAATTTTCATTTTATCTTTACAAAATAAGTTAAAATAAAATTATGAGTGAGTGGTTAGTTTAAATAAAATTATTATTATGAAATGTGAGTTAGTATTTAAAATGAAAAAATTAAATATGAAAAAATTATATTGAATAAAAAGAATTTTGTATGAATTAAGTTGAAATAAAATGTTTGGTGATTACTTTAAGTAAATTATGTAGTAATTTAAGTTAATGAAATTATTTTAGATTGAGATATGACTGTTTAAAGTTAATATAAATTAAAATGTTAATGATTTGTTAAAAAATATGTATTTATTGATAAAAATAATTTAAATTAAATTATTCACAATGAAAAAAGTACACAGCAAAAGAAGTGATTATTATTGTAATTTAAGATATATTGACTTGACTTTCTTCTTTGTTCTTTATATTTTATACCTAGTAGTTTTGTATTTTTACATCATACTATAAATTATAATGTTAACTCGAGAATATAAGTTATTTTTTCTTCAATTTATTTTGACTTTTTCTATTTTTTATTTTATTTTGTTATCATATTTTGAAATATAAACTATTTTTTAAAGCAAAGAATTATTATTATGCTAATGATAATGATAATTACGATTTAATATATGATATACATCCACCTCAAAATAATTTACACGAATACTACAATAATAATGAAAATAAAATAAAATTCCGCAAACATTTAAAATCCACCAAGTCTAGTACATAAAAAAAGTGTCTCAAGACAAATATGATTTACATGACTTCAATTGCAACAAAAAAAATTGAAAAATGTCAATAAACTGAATTACTTAATACGGACATGTTCACAAATCTTACCAATAATGGTCATTTTTTTCCTTTTCTCTTTGATTGTCAAATCTTTCTCATCTGGCATACTTCTATTATGTCCAACAATAACAATTCTGGTTGTACTGTTTTGGAGTTATATTATTCACACGTGTGGATAGGTCACATGACGGATTTTGATTTTTAGACAGCTGGCACAATGTCACGTAGGGACATATCAAAATTTCTGGGTGTGTGCTATCACGTGCATTTGTTTTTTATTTGTTAATGGAAGAACATAATAGTTTGTCTTAGTATGCTACTTAGTACTTGTTATGGAGTTGTTTGGTTACAGTTAATTTTAAAATTTGAGTTATACTAGAATCAAAATTGAATAAACTGAAATGTTTAATTGAAGATCTTAGCGTCCATTCAGTTTATGGATTCTTTCAATACATTTCTAACCTAATAATCTGGAGGCTTCTGGTGTTCTGGCATGGTAAGATATGACACTGACAACATTAGAGAACAAATAAAGAAACAACCCAGTGGTGGTAAGGTAACTATGGCTTTCTTGCCTCACGATTTACAACTATTGCCACTACCTTTTACTCATTTTATTACAGGACAAGGAGGACTTCATAAGATCCAGAACCAGCCAAGAACTGAACCACCAACTAAGCCAAACCCGAGGAACCCTGTCATCACAATAGCAGAAAACTCTGCTTCTGACAAGGGCACCGACTTGGGTGTTAGAATCATGAGGACACTGGTGAGGTATCCATTGCTAAATCCTAGCAGAAAAGTCAGAACCACCATAGGTACTTCTGTTTTCAGCCACTTTGGTCCGTGAAGACAAATTACAAAGAGTGGATAGAAAAGTAGCCTTGATGTGGCAGCCCATATAGCCCTTGTCATGGATTGAATAACATAGAAGGCAGTTAATGACTTCCCCATTAGATCAGCTAAATTGTAAACTGCTATCAGTAAAATAGGATACCAATCCCTTAGAAGCTTGGATTCAAGATCTTCAGCAATAAATCCTGGAAAAATAGATAGGGTCACTATGTAGATGATGAAAATTCCGAAAGCTGCTCCCTTGATTTTTCCTGCCACTGCCCAAAATTTTGTCCCTGTGCATAAGGTGCTCTCCTGATGAACGCTCTGACGGTACTGCTGCATCACTGGTAACTTGTGCTGCAAGTTGCTGAACACAATACAAAATAGGAGGAAAATGGTGGCAACCATGAAGTACAAGTGAGCACTTATTTTTAGACCCTTGGGAGTTTGTGGGAGTGATGCCTTGGTTATTATCCTCAAGATTGAAATTAGAATACCTGTCACCCAGGAAAAGAAATTACTTTTTTGGTGAGTCCAAACTAAGTACTGAATTTTACTTCAAACATTATTTGAAAACTAGAGGCCGACCAAGTACAACATATTTAAGCAAGGACAGCAGCAAGGTCAGTTACAGTTTCAAAACTCTCAAGTATTTAATATTTAAGAGACACTTGTGAGTAATAGTATGGTTCTATTACCAGATGGATAGGATTACTTTATCGATTATAGATAAAAGAATATGCTAAATGCGAAAAAAAAGATCTTGTCACGCAGATACACTGCCCAGTTAAAAACTAAGAAAACGAGACCCAGGAATCTACATTAGTTTTTCTCCCACCCTTTAAAAGCATGTATATCCTTACGAGAATAAAAGTACACATCGTGGTATTGTTTAAAACTTCTATACTTCTAATAAACTGCTTCTTATGTTCCTAAGAATTTGTCAAAAATAGAAAATCATAATCTGCCAATGGGGAATGAAAATGAATTGAACTTGGGGGGGCAAAAAATGAATTGCCTTGGTACCTGAAGAAGCAGTTCCAGCAAAAACTGCTTGCATATACTGTTTTGGGAGCTTCCCAGCTGACCCTATCAAGCTTCCACCTACCAAGCCATCTGCTAAACCACATATCACCACTGCTGCAACCGTCAAACCATAGGCACCACTCGGTCTCTCATCGAGCTTGGTGCTGCTTGATGTCCAGTCTATGACTGGGGCTACCATAAGAGACATAACAAACATGGAGAACCCCAAGTTCATTCTCAACCTCAACGTTGTTTTGCTCCAACCTCCCCAACTGATCATCCCAAGGAGCACCATCACAGATGAAATCATGTAAGCCACAGAGAAAACCCTTTCTATGTGTTTGGTGGGATAGAGGTAGGCAAAGTAATCCACTGCAGTGATCAGGGCATTCCAGGGAAGCAAGTTACCAGCACCAAGCAAGAAATGAATTATGTAAGCAACTCGATAGGTATCTGGTCTCTCACTTGGATCACTAGACACCAACTTAACAACTTCCATCTTTTGCTGGCTTTTTCTTACCTTGTGGACATTCGTGGTTGATACCTGATACTGTACCAACTCAAGTTCTAAACTATGATGTTTATTTGAATAGAGTGAGAGGATGAGAACTATAAGAGGAAGTGGTGGTTGATATAGGCAGTGAGGTAGTTCTACTTATGCTAGAGCTAGTTTGGGAGGGTCTACTTGACAGCTTTGCTAGGCTTCATACGTATATATACGCAGAGAGGCAGGCACAGGCACAAAGAGACGCACGCATTTGATTGATGGAGTTGGACATGGAATCGATATGCTTAATGTATGAATAAGAAAATTTGTGCTCTGTGGGGACAGCAACGAATGGGTGATATTAGATATACCTTTTGGTCATACGGTCACACATGGGTAAGCTGTCGTTGCAATCTCTGGTACTTGACCCTCAATTAACATAAATTGGATGCTTGATATTCATGATAATGATCCTTTTAGTAAAAGCCTTGTCTTTCTTGCACCCGAGTTATCCATCCACAAGTTGCAAAAGATGTTCAGTTAAAAGCAGTGTAACAAGTCGATGATAATATGCCACCAAACCAACGGTTGTGTTGTGTTCACTCATACTGAGAGTAGTCAATGAAGTCATGGAGATAAAACTGACAGGGCTTGTCAAGGATGACATTTCACAAAAGAAAAGGGTCCCTTGAATCGTGTCACTCGGTTAATTGCTAGTTTACCTCAGCAGAATTTGATACTGTTTCAGAGAATTTATACAGTTCATCAGGTTAATCACCCCCAGCTTGACGTATGTCACTTAGCCGTTATTCCAGGCTTTTATCCTTTTTTTCACATGGTGCTCACAATCACCCTCAAATAAAGCACTTCCTCAAGATAACACTTGAAAAGAAAAGGGAGTTTAACATGAAGTGCTATGTTACCTAAATCATCAAACAGTAACAGCCATCAATATTTTTGGTTAATTGTATGAGTCATAGTATGTGGAGCTTTTCTTTATTTGATCTAGTCAGTGGAGGAGACAAACCAGTACCCGATGATAGTGATTGCCAAGAGACTTAAACCTAACGATGTGCAAATACAAACTTGATGGACACAATTTATCAACTATAAAAGCAGTAGCAATGTGCCCTCCATATTGCATTATCTAACACGAGTCAAGTTTAACCATTTTTTTCAGTTTCCTTGTTTGACTTTAGTCTTTTCCAATATATCAATTAAAAATGAAAGAGCAATCATTACGTGGTCATATTCCTTAAAAATAATGTGGCTTAGACAATGATGTGTGTCTTGCACCTGTAGCCAGAATCATCAGGTCCTGTGATCCATTATTCATCCAATTAGGGTCATAACTTGATTTCATGTTAGATGCTGAAATTTCTGTCAGAATTGCGTCATCAACCTAAAAAACTTATGACTCTTTCTGCTTTCAAATTATGTGCTTAGCCTAAAATAAAAAGTTTCCACAACATTTCTTATACCAAAAAGTTTGGATAGTCAATCCCCCACTAACTGTGACTCTTTTCTTTGGGTTCAAATATGGTTTCAACTAAAGTGTTTGTGGGAAAACGAACTCTCAGTAGTATGAGAGGTATTTGTGTTCAGTGTCTAAATTACATCTGAAAACTGAATACAGGGAACAACAATTTTCTGTGACTCCACCACTAGTACTACTACCGGAGCATAACAATCCTTGACACACCTGCACGGGAACTATAGCCTACCAAGTCAGAACTGTGACTGGATATCCATGTGAAAGTGACTTATCAATACAGAATAATGGATTATTAACAAACGAGGCACAAGTTTATAGTAGTTGTAGAAAATGATGTGAATACAAAAGAGAATGGAAGATATATACCATCTCCTTATGTTGGGGAACACAACCATGCGTGAGAATCACGTGATTCTAGGGCGTTTCCAGACACCAACCTCTTGTCTCTTAGTATCAAATTCTGATGGGTAATGTCTTTCACATATAACTGATTAATTAATAAAGTAACAAAAAGGTAAAGTAGAAAACATTGACGAGTCCACAAAGACGGAGCTTATAAATAATGGCTTGGAAGAGACCCAAACCCAACATTTTTGAAGTGCTAACTGCCAAATTTATGTTGATTGCAACAATAGATTGTATTATTCGTGTATTTTGTATCAGTTTAGTAGTAAATATGGTTGAAAAGGAGAATGGGGCCTAAGAAACAGATTATAAAAGTAATTTTCCCGGATGGGAAAGCTTTTTAGCCCTTTGTCTCATGCGATGAACCATTTAAAACAGTGAAGTTGAAATGAGCTTTACCATGAAGATTTTTAGTGGCGTGATTTTAGGATGTCCGATGTGAGTCTGTGAGTCTGACTTTGATTGGATTGACGTTGTTAACATTTAGCAATAATGGTTGTTTTCTTCTATAAGCCTTTTGCTGAAGTATTAGAAATGTCACCAAATCTGCACAAAAGTAAATGAACTCATTAGTAAAGTTTGAAGGTAGAGATAGATATGCATATTATCAAAGGGTGATTATTTTTAAGAACCATTTTGCAAGGAGGAATGAGTGCAGAAGGGAAAGTAACTTTGAGCCATGTTGTGAAAAGGAAGTTCTCCATGTCCTTTTAAATCCCAATTATTCTTATCTCATAGTTTCTCACGCATCTGCCAACACTTGATTGGCCGCTGAATTAGAATATTCTTTTGTACAAATATACATTATTGGTTGAGCCAAACTTAGAATGATGTCCCATGTTTTGAGCAAAAGAAATCCGCGTGTACCAGAGAAAGAGAGTAACCAACCACTTCTTACGAATCAATTGAATTTGTGGATACCCACTACTTCATCTCAAAAAAGGCTTTCATTTTCTCTCACTGCTAAAATCTTCACTTTTGCGTCTATGCAGAGTCAAAATGGTGCGTCTGTGCAGTGCAGTATCAAAATGGTGTCAAAAAATGATGTTAAAATATCATTTTTCTTTCTACACTATAATACTTGCACATCTACCAAAATGCCAACTTCTATTTTCTGTATACCAAATTCAGCACCTTCAGTCAAATTAATTGCTACTAAAGCTAGCTTCCACCAACAAATAATTGACGTTCTCTGTCAACGCAGAATGTTTCAGCAATACACAGAATCTTTCTTTCTTTCCTTGGTTACTCATTCTGGTTTTTATACAAACCCCGTTTCTTCCCTGTGCATTTTGGGTGGATGAAATTCGACACGTACTACAACACCATTCTTTTCTACTTCTTGTTCCGTTGGAACAAACACCACCCCGTTCATATCTTAATTTTTGCAAAATTCATTTCTTTAGATAACTATATTCAAGTTATGTTTGTTAATGTATAGTAAATATACATCTGCATGCGTATTTTAATTGATTAAAAAATATCTTCTTATTATCATATTTCAGATGAACGAGCTTTGATGCTTATTTTTTTTTTTAAATGATATTATTTTCTAAAATTTTATCTTTTAAAAAAGATAAACATAATATATTTATATACGCGATTCATGTTTATCCTCCTTTGTAAATATATTCAATCGAATAAAATATGCTAGCAATATCTCATTTAATTTCAAAGATTATACGTGTCATGATCTGATAAATTAAGATAACGTTTTTGGCTTAAAAAAATTCTGAAAATTGCTTCCTCTTTTTCTTTCACTTTGATCTTTCTTTCACTTTCATGTTATTCCTCCCTTTTCTCGTGGCCCTGACTCAGCATAAGCATTATGCTCTTTTAGAATTAAACGCGGCTCTCCTTACTTAAGAAAAAACAAACCTTAGAACCCACTCCAAAACTTTGGCTTATCATAATATCTTTCACCCCATTGAGAGCTAATGATTCATTTTGGAAGTATGAAAGTTCAGACAAAATTTTATGATTTTAATCAATACTTTTCTATGCATAAATCATGGTTCATGGCAAACTATTCATACAAATTGGCCCCAACCTACTGTTATACTGCATATATGAAACTATTTTTTTAAGAGATCAAGTTACTAAAGAAAGTTACTACATGAATTTTAATCTTTTATCACACATCAAGTTAATAACTTATACATTAAATTATTAATTACATAAAAATAAAGAATAAGAATTCAGAGTAGCCCTTTTATTTTCTATTTCCTCGTTAATTTAAAGGTATTTTAGAGAATAGGTAAACATTATTTTTTAGTTCCTTGATTAAGAATTAGGACAGGGTAAAACTTTAAATGTCAGGTTCAATCTATACTAATCAAAATTTATAGGGTTTTTAATCCATTTAAATGGATTTATTTCAAATTTAAATACGTATTTTTGGGTTTTAAATTCATTACACTTATTTAGATTTCTATTGAATTTAGATTGAATTTTTTAGATTTTAAAATTTCAAAATTAATATGTGCTTAGGTTGAGTCAACGTGGTTAATGATTAGGTTGAACTAAATTAGTTTATATATAAGTTAAAGTAGAATTAGTTTAAAATGAATGCTAAGTCAAGTCAGTCCAAGACAAAAGTTGAACTAAATTAGCCTTGATAAAGAAGAGTCTGTCTATATTAAAATTTAAGTCAAATTGATCTGAACTAAAGAATCAAGTCGAATCATACTTCAAAATTTTAAAGTTGTACAAAAAATGATTTTCACTCTTTACTAAGATACCTTTCCATGTAAATAAATATTCCTTTTTAACAATAGTAGTGGTACAATACATGTATAATAAGTAGTAGATTTGAATTAAACACAAACGACATATTATGTATGCCTTATTATCCATTAGAACAATTTCAATATGCTTAATGCAATTTGTATTCTCAACAAATTATAATTCTAACGCGAGGTGGAAACGTGTCTCTCTTACTATCAATAATTTTTATGATATTAAAATTTGGAATTTTGGAAGACATATTTTCTGAAAATACTTATCGGAACATTGAATCCGAAAAATATTAAAAATAAGGAGATGTACTGTGGTGAGTTAAACTTTTATGGGGTTGCAGGAAGAAAAAGAGGAAGGTGCAGGAAGAAAAGCACATGCGAAATTAGTTTGTGAGTGAATACTCCAATAAAACTTTGCTGAAGGTGTCATTATAGTTTATGATGATCCAATTTCATACTGGGCTTTTATTCGTCTATTGTGATTTATGAATATTTGCAACAGTAAACAGCAAATAAATGGTTTACGAGGCTCTTGCAAGGAACTCATATTAGAAAACTCTTATTTGGAGTCGCATGATTGATTGTCATTGTCAGAATCACTCATTACATAAAGTTATGTGCAACAATAACTACATTAAAAAAAAAAAACCTGTTTAGAAAAACTACTTTATGAATATTTTAAAAAATGAAAAATAGAATTAGCCTTTTCTTAAATTGAAATTAGTTAATCCAGGAATTAGTTTCTAGAAGTTGTTTGCTTTAAAGCTTGTCAAAGTTTGACTTTTCAATTCATTAACGAATTTTAATCTATAAAAAAAGTTACATATAAATGTAAGTTAATGATAGTGAATTAAGCTAGAAATAAATGTGGAGGAGGCAGATTCCGGTTTCCATGTTGGGGTGATACAGATGAGAAGCATCTGAGTGAGAATTAATTTGTATTTTGTGGTCCTCACAGACCCAAAGCTAAGGAATCACGTGCCACTGCCACACAAATCACAACTCAACTTCCCATTCCTTTTGAAACCAATATGTCTATCATATACCCTTCCTTTCCTTCTTCTTCCTCAACCTAAGTTTCCCCCTTAGGAACTACATCCTTTTTACATACTTACTCTATTATTTTAAAAAGTTTAATTTAATTTAATTTTATAACTTATAACGCAAATATTACATACACTTATATACGTTAAAATATTATTTTTTATTTTTATTTTTATTACTTTCATCCAATTTGATTTTCTTATTTTTTTTCAATTAAATCCTAAGTTATGTTAAGAATGTTGTTTTTTTTTTCTTAAGATATGATAAAACAGTTAATAAAATATAAACGACTTTAACACGACCTTTGTACATATACATACACGTGTCAGATTTAATATATATATATATATATATATATATATATATATATATATATATATATATATATATATATATATATATATATATTTTGAAATTAAAAAATGTTATCAATATAATAATTTTACTACAATAAAAAATTATAATTCCAATATAAAAATTTTAATTTTGATAATTTTATTTGTATTTTGTTAATGGTTAAAATAATTGAATATGTATTTACTTTTAGTAATTGTGAATTAAAGGAGGAATTACTATTAATATAAAATTAATATTAAAAGACACCTTTTACCATTTTTTTTTTACTTTGTAAATTTAGAATTCTTATAGTTGCATTTAAGATTGATTGTATATGAACTTGAACTTTTTCTTTTACACACACGTGGGAATTACTAAAAACTATTATATTAACAAAATTTAATTAAAACCTAAAAAAAATTAAAATTGTTATGTTAAGAATGTTGTTTTTTTCTTAATCTACTAAAAATGGAATATATAAGATACTTGTAACATCTAAAAATATAGTAAAATACTATATAAAAGAGTCATCATGTGCATGATAGGATAGAACATTTAAATAAAAGATTTGATCAACTTCTAATCCTCCTAAATGATGTTATACACCTAATTAGACTTTAACAAGTGTTCCTAAACCTTACTAACATCAATCTAAGGTGTTTTCTAATCAATTTTCACTTCAAACTCTTCAAAACATAAACTTATAGAGCCAAATCCCAATCAATAACTTTTGGCACAGATTTGAGTAACTTAGGGACTCAAGCAAGTCCCAAAAGACTTACCTAAACAATTGTAACTGACCATTTGAGTGTCCAACCCCCAAACCAAAATTTCTGCTCCACTTTCTCAAAACTCACCCAAAATCAAAAGTAAATTGTTTCTACTCATCACCAACCTTCATATCACAAATTTCCATCATCATAAACATCCAATAGCGGAGCAAACATCACTCAATATAGCTCACAATCTCATATCACCATTCCATACTCAAAAACCATCAATTTACATCAAATTTACTTTCCTAAAAACATGATTTCAATTTAAAGAGTTCAAAAATTATATTCACAACAACATACATGATTAATTTCAATTCAAAGACTTTTCTAGCTTCTCTTACCTCAGATCAAAATGCACAACTCAAAGAAACCCCAATAGTTTGCTTGTACCGCAAGCAAATTCTCGAAACGCCTATAAATCACCAATTGGTGATAGAAAACAACTCTTAGAACTTAAATTGAACTAAGAATCAACAGAAGAAAACCCTAATCACATGCAAAAACAAAATTTATTTGCATAACGCAAAATCAAGAGAACCTATAAAAGAGGAACGACACTTACCTGCTCAAATCAAGAAATTGTTCAGACAGATGAGTAGACATCAACGCCGTGATCGTTTAGTTATCTCCTGATCATCAAACAATAGAGCAAGGAGTGAGAATTTGTAGAAAGAAGTGAGAGAGAACTGAGAGAAACGATTTTAGAAAGATAGAATGTTCTTAAAGTAATAAGACGCGTTTAGAAAATCTTATTTATATTATAATATTTTTAAAATAATATATTCAATCTCATTATTTTAATATATCTATCTATTCTAATACTCATTTTCTAACGATTATTTATTTATTTTTTAAATAAAAATTATTTTAAAATTTTATTTTAATAAAATAATTTTGGATGAGTTTCTTATAACTTTTATACATATGACCAAAATTACTTTTTAATATCAATGTTTATTTTCGTGAAGTTTAAATTTTTAAAGTGGCTTTTATCATTACTCGTGGATAAATTTATTGCGTACTTTTATCACCAGCACCGCTGAAGTCATAGGATTTAATGTAAAGTTATAGGCCACGAGCAACTCACAACATGCATATTTTTTTTAGGAATAATCTTATCTTGAATATGTTTAGCCAAGATCATGGTTATTACTAAATAATTTATTTTTAAAAAATATTAAATTTTACTAGTTAAAATATATTTAATTAGTAATTTGGTTATGATATTAATTTTAATTTATATATATATATATATATATATATATATATATATATATATAATTCAATAAAGTTCAAATATATTTTAAATATATAGAGTCAATTTGATCTTCTTCTTTAAGTTCACGTTATATGTTTTGAAACGTATTATATATAAAAATCTAAGTTATGTTATACTTTGTGACTAACTTATTTGACATATGATATTTTCTTAATTTTGACACGTGACATAAAGGTATTGTTTACTGAGTGGATTTGGGGGAGAGTGATTAAGAGGATTTGTAAATAAATTTTGTTTATTGTTTATTTGAATAGATTTGGAGATAAGTGAGAGTGGATTTGGAAGTAAATTTTTTTAATCTGTCACATAAATTAAATTTTACACTAATTCTTATAAATTTGACTTCCAAATTCATTCTCGTTTACCTCCAAATTCACTCAAATAAACAACAACAAAAATTACTTTCAAATCCATTCAATTACTCTTCCTCAAATCCACTCAAGTGAATAAGGCCTAAACGATATGTAACACGTTTCAGATTTTGATATGTAACATTTTTAAATGAATGATACCAAATTAATTTTATATAAAAAAAATTGGAACTCAATCGAGTATAAAGAAATGTAAAAATCAAAGTAAATTATAAATCTAAATATAGAGATCCAATTATCAATTAAGTCTTAAAGAAATTATATGTCTTGATCCAAACTAATCTTACTAGATATGTAGGCCAAACAATAAAGGTATAAAGGGTCTTTCCCATGAATATAATTCTTCAATGGATAGGTATACATGAATTTTTAAAATTTTCAACCACCACTTTGACATATTAATTGTGAGAGATACACAATATATAATTAAGGCTCCTTCATAAACACTCCCAATGACCACTAAACATAATTGAGTAGAATTAATGGTTGTTTAAATTAAAATTCAATTATGATAGGAGTATTACAAAACATAAAGACAAACTTGTTTCTTGTGGTTTTTCTCAACAATTTGGAATTGATTTTCAAGAAACCTTTTAACCTTTTGTCAAGATTATCACCCTTAGACTTCTTCTCGTTATTATTTCCTCTAAAAATTGGAATCTTGCTTAACTTGAAATAGACAATTCTTTTTTAAATGGTAATCTTAGTAAAGAAATCTTTATACATATTTCTCAATATTATCATTATTATTGTTCTTTTTTCACTAATGAACCTTTTGTCTATAGATTGAATAAGTTTATTTATAACCTTAAATGAGCCTCTAGAAGTTGGTTTAACAAATTTTGGTCTACTATCACCACTCAAGTTTCACTCATGATTATTCTCTATTTACGAAAGGCACCGATTGCAATTTTATAATTGTTATGGTTTATGTTGATGACACTGTGCTTCTTAGTCTTAATTCTCTTGTCACTCATTACATTACTAATATGCTTCAAATTCATTTTAAATTAAAAGGCTCATGCAAATTTAAAGTTTATTCTTGGATTAAAAAGAACATGGAAATTTAAAGTTTTTTCTTGGATTAGAGTTGTCTAGATCAAAGCATGGTGATTTTATGTACCAAAGACATTATATATGTTTTATCTATTCTTACTAATTATGGTATGATGGGTTGCAAACCCTTTTATATAAATGTTAAACTTCATTACATTTCAGTAGATCCTTTACCTGAAACAAGCCAAGTATTTATAGTTGCTTTATAAGTATATTACTTTATTTAACAATTTTCAAACATGATATTTGCTATATTGTTAAGAAACTAAGTCAATTTGTGGCAAACCCCTTTTCTAAACATATGATTGTTGTTACTTCCTCTTAAGATACTTAAAACATATTGGTCAAGGAGTTCTATTTAAGTTCAATTATGAATGCAAATTAAATACACATGTTGATGCCGAGTCTTCAGTTAAACCTAAGTACCAATCTCTCTCTGCTAATACTGTTGAACTTTCATGGATCTGTAACTTCCTTTCTAGTTTTAATTTATCCTCTCCCTTTGGTGTAGTATAGTGTGTGACAATTAAGCAATTATTAATATTGTTACTAACTCTTCTCATCATGAGAGAACTAAGTACTTCGACAACCTTTTCTCAACATCATTTCCAACATGGGAATTGACAACAATGTTCTCCCATCTTGAGGAAAACTATTGGTTAACTGTTAGTTTGGTTAACTGTTGGTTGTTTTGTTAAGGAGTAGTTTATTACCATTGTTTGATTTTTATCTTTCTAGTTCCCTTTTATATAGATTGGTTTTTCTACCTTTGATATGGAAGACAATTAGATTGTACTTATTTTTTCTTTGTACACTGAATAATGAGAGTGGTACCTTTCTAAATAAACGTTAAATATTACTGAATTATATTTTTTACATTAAGGAGTACAAAATATTTTGTGGTTACAAGATTGATGTAGAATTTTAAATGTTATGTTCTAAATAGTTTTTTACTATTACTAAATTATTCAATATTTTATTTCTGCTAACATGTTTATTTATTTATGGAGAATTTGACACTTGAAAATTGGAAATAGTATGTGATTAGTGATAAAATAAATTAAATTTGTCACAATATTAGGAAATTAACATAATTAACATATTTGATCAGTTTTGATGAATATAGTGAAAATTATGTATAACATTAATTTCTCTTTGTTTTAAAGAGTCCTCTATTTATAATAAAAGAAATATTAGTTAAGCCTAAAATACAAATAAATAATAATAACAAACTAACTAAAGATAAAAGATAGAGATAAGATAGATATAATATATCCAACACTCCTTCTAAAGCTTGTGCATACAAATCATAAGTAACAAGCTTACAATTTAGTGAAAATATCTGCTTCTGCACTGTAGTGATCCCAAATTGTTAATGATTTGAGAAAATGATATAGAAGACGAAATACCAACCTAGAAGCAACAAATCAAATCTGCGAGGTTGCTCAAAGTAAGTTTGTTCTAAGAAATCGTCGTTAAGGAATTCATCTAGATAAAAAGGTCATTGTTGAAAAGTCATCACGGCTATAAATAAACTAACAAAAGTCATCTTTTCCTTGGAAGAAAAAATATATATGGATGAATCAAACACAATGGTGACAAAAGAGAGGTCAGAAGAGACAGTAATGGAAGAAACCATTGATAAACGAGATAAAAACCTTAAAAATCTAAGATTCTTCAATCAAGACACCTGAAAAAGGAAAAAAGAACAACCTGAATGTTTTGAATAGTTGAAAGAGGAAAAAGAGTGACCTTAACGCCCTGAATCGTTGCAAAACGTGCCACCATGCACAAACACGATGGAAAAGGGAATAGATCCATAACCTCAAACAGGCGCTGAAAGCGTGTAGGAGTTTCGATGAAAACTGTGTGATTATAGTCAAAGTTGGAACTCTAGTCGTGGCAACAGTAGACAACGACGTCGCCGTCAATTGTAGATGGTGTCACCGTTGATAGCAACGGGTGTAGTGTAGAGGCAATAATTTTTTTTTCTTCAAAAGAACCTTAGGCTCTGATACTATGTTGAATATAGTGAAAATTGTGTATAGAATATGTCTTCCCTGGTGTTTAATATACACATGGTTCTTTATTTATAACAGAAGAATTATACACTAAGCTCAAAATACAAATAAGAAATAATAAGAAACTAACTAAAGATAAAATATAAATATATGATAAACATAATATATATAATAAATTTTAATTTGAAATTATAATTGATTTTAATAATTTTTATCAAATTTAGCAAATTACGTAAGTGAGATTTAAAATTCACCATACAAAACTATACTAGTTAAGGAATTAAGGAATCCAACCTTAACATCTTTTAACTGCTCGAAGTACTTACATCATATAAAAAACATATGAAAAAAAAACCCAAGTCAATTAAGTAGTAGTTTTGTAGTAATTAAATTTATTCTTCAAAATTGTAGTCCTTATTTTAGTTAAATTTTAATTGTATTAGTTTTATAATTAATTGTTATCCTAAATTTTAAGAATTACAAATATATTGATTTTTTTTTTTAAACGAGTGTTCATCTCATATAGAGTAACATGAAAAAGAAAGAAGAAAATAATATTGTAAAATAAGAGTTATTTTTAGTTTTCATTACAGCTTAATAAATTTCTGGTGTATATGGATGATTTGGGTAATGTATTATTAGAAGGTTTGCAGATTTTTTTAGAAAAACTGTTCGAAGTATATTTACAATTTTGTTCATACAAAATTGTCCTAAAAACAAAAAAAAAATTATTGTTAAAAACTCAATAAGTAGTGTATGAGTGACTTAGGTAATTATGTGTTATTAGAAGGTTTGCAAATATTTTAGAATAATTGTTCTAGAAATATTTATAGTTTTGTTCACAAAATTTATACGAGAAACATTTGCAATTTTGTTTATAAAGAATTACACAATAAAGGTTTACATTTTTTTTTCCAAAAAATTACACGAGAAGGTTGCAATTTTGTTTAGAAAAACATTTTTGGTTGTCACCATAATTAAATAAGTTTTTTAGATGTATGGTGGCTTGAACAGTTGTGTCATTAGAAGATTTATAAATTTTTACAATTTTGTTTGAAAAATATTTACAGTTTTTGTTCGAAAAATATTTACAGTTTTGTTTCATAAAAAGTTCATATTAGTTTGCAATTTTGTTTATAAAATTTTTCCCAGAATGTTGTGCAGTTTTTTTGCAAGAAGGTTGATATTTTGTTCAGAAAAAAATTGTATGAAGGTTTGCAGTATTGGCTAAAAAATTGCATTTGTGTGATTTTATTTAAATTTATATGTACATTCACTTGAATAAATTATTTTTCTAATGTATGATTCTAACAGTGGTATTAACGATGAATTTAATAAAAAAAAAACTGAGGATCACACATTAAAATACAATCTTGTTTAAAAAATTATTTTTGAAGCAAGTATTAGTTGATCACTACTACTAGTTAAATTTTTAAAGGTAATAAACAAATATAACTTAATAACTACCTAATTTTTGCATATTAAAATTCAAAACTAAAACAATCCTCCACTGTGTCCGGTTACATAAAGACCTTTTTAAATAGTTAAAACCTTTGTACAGTGATAATTGGTTTCTCCTAATGATTTTCCTTACCTTTTTTATTTATTTTTCTTTTTTATGGTTACTTTATATATGCAATGACATTAATGGTTTGGGGAAAAAATTGAACATAAGTCGCTTTATTTTTCATATTTTTCCCATCTAGTGAAAATTCAACTATCACTTAAAAATTTCATAAAACACAAACAAATTTATTAGCCATTGTCACTTAGTCAATTTCTCTATTTTTGGCAATTAAGTAATCTCTAATCAATGATTATGTTTTGGTAATATTTGGAAAATCTAAACAAAGTCTATTAAGTCAATGATTCTAAATTCTTCCTCCAATCTTTCAAGTAGATTTACTTTGACTTATCCTGCATTATAAGAACAGTACACACATTACATTACCTCATCTTTGAAATATATATATTTGGCATAAAAATACGTAAAAGAAAAAAAAAAAGACTTTTAGTGATTACAATGTTAAGTTAAAAAAATGAGATTTATAAACGGTAATTTGAAATTATCAATAATCAATTCTTTATCTGTATTCATATACAAAAATATATAATATTTTTTTAGGTTTTTAAAACAGTTTTTCTTATTGTAATCCTATAAAGTATTTTTAATTCTTTTTTTCTTTCTATAATGGTTGAGTAGGAATTGTTGTGGGATGGTTTCATTCAATTTTTGATTAAAATATATTCAAATTAATCCTAAGAGAGTGAAATATATTTCGTTTAAATATAGAAAAATTAAATTAATGAAAATAAATTTTATTATAAAATTTAGACTATTTTTAAAATCCAAATGACAGAGTTAAAAATCAATCTTTTAGAATAAACAAATAAAATTTATCTAAAAATTAATTTTAATATAAATATTATTCACATAAATAAGAACTTAAATAACATAATAATAATTTTAGAAATGTTAAGTTCCATACCATAATTTTGAAAACTTTCAAATTTTTATTACATTTTTATTATACATTGCATACTTAAAATATTAGGATTTTATGAAACTGTCCAAAGCACTTTTTTTTAGGTAGAGATGAACAATAGACATGTAATAGTATATATTATCATAATTTATCTCTATTTTAAAAAGATGATTTTTTACATTAAATATAAATATTAATAATATTCGATTTTTTCAATATAAAATTAACATGTACATATTCGTTGTACATATTTGTTTTGTTCTCGTTTATATACATGTGAAAATATATATATATATATATATATATATATATATATATATATATATATATATATATATATATATATTAATTGTATTAGTATAAACTACTAAAATATTTATAATTTATTAACATATTTTATTATATATATATATATATATATATTTATTTTTTTTAATTGTACGACTGATTTTATATTTACAAAATTTACACATATTTTCAATGTACTTTCTATTTTTATCAAAACTTTAATTACATTTTTTATGATTATGTTCCCATAATATATTATTAATTTTAGTGGATAAATAGATTTTAGGTTACACATTTAATTAGTTTTACTCATTTTTAAAACTTTTATTTATGTTTATTTTTTTTCATCTAAAAAGGTTTGACTCACAATTTTAAATATAAAAACTTAACTTTTTTTTCTCTTTGATATTTAAGTTTTTGTTTGATTTGATTTTTTTTATTGAAATAATTTTCATTATCTCTTAAAGTTTAACTATTTTAATATTTGGAAAGGTTTCTCGTCTTTTAAGATAGTTTTTCTCTTAACTTAATTATGTAACATTTCCTTTGCAGGATTTTATTCATGATATATCAATTTATTTTATTTTAGAATATTACTTTGATGATTTTTTATATTATTTTTTCTCATACGTATAATTTAATACAAATTATTTTTATAAATCTTATTTACGCCTTGGAGTTCAAAGTATAAAATAACGATATCTAAATTTGAATTATTATAAGCTTAATCATTTCTTATTTGTCTGGTTTCGTTAAATATAGTATTTATTGATGTATAAAAAAGATTGAGACATTTAAAACATTTTCAAACTTAAATATTTGTTGTTGCTAGATTAATTAATTCATACAAAATTTATAAATGTTTTGGTGATGAAATTTTATTTATATTAATTTTGAAATATTTTATATAATTTCTTATTTGAAATTTATACTGTTATAAATTTTTAAAATATTTGACATACAATATATAAGAATATGTTTATTTTATTATTTAATATTTGGTTATATTATTTATTTTATTTTATTATTTATTAAAAAAGATTTAGTTGATACTTAAACAGTAAAAGAAAATGGATATGATATTAATATAGAATATCTGTCATTTGATTAAAGATGAAAATAAGAGAAAACAAAGTCCTATATCTTTTAAATATAAAAATGGAGATGGAATAAATTTTTACCTTAAAAAATATGAGATAATCTCTATTCTAAGTTAGTATAGGTTCTCTTATACTTGCCAACATTTAAAAATTAAAGGGTTAAATATGTTTTTAGTCTATATGTTTTTAGTCTCTATATTTTGAGACGATTTTGGTTTTAGTTCCTTTTTCAAATTAAGGTACAATTTAGTCCTTCAATTTTAGAAAACTGTAGTTTTAGTCTTTTTTTACCAAATTTTTTAATTTTATTTGCTGTTTCAAACGTGTTTCATTAATAAAATTAAAAAATTTGATAAAAAAGACTAAAACCAAAGTTTTCTAAAGTTGAAAAACTAAATTATACCTTAGTTTGAAAGAGAGACAAAAACCAAAATCGACCTAAAGTACAGGGACTAAAACATATTTAACCTAAAAATACACATGTATAGTTTTTTTAATAACTTTTCTATTGACATAAATAATTGTATTTATTTATTTAATCATTACAAATTATTTTAAATTCAAGAAAAGTTTTGAAGTTATATATATATATATATATATATATATATATATATATATATAATTTTTTAAGAGATATTGAGTTTTAACATATCTATAAAAAGAACAGAAGATAATTTCTTTTACCGCAACCATTTTTTTATTAAATAGACCTTCTAACAGTGGATTGTAGGTTGTTGCCCCTATGGGCTAGGCTTTGGGTCCATATAGGCTTTCTCTCCTCATCTCTCCTCTCAAGAACGACAAATTGATATACGAGACAAACAAAATTGTAGTGGGTTATTTTTTAATTTAAATAAATATTAATAAAAATGCTCACATGCCTAGTAATAACTTAAACTTTGATGAGAAAATAAAATTATTTTATGTTTATATTTATTAAACTCAACACATAATGTACAAAATATTAAAAGAATAAAATTTTATGTCATTCAAAAAATTTCAGTGTATCTCATAATATAGTCATAAAACATATTTTCACTCTTTCTTTTGCTACTAAAACTCTTTGATTCGAAAATAATTTTGCAATATGTTGAATATAATTTTTTTTTCTATGGTCAAATGATTAATTCAAATTCATACGCATTATATTTCTATTTTTTTATATTTAAATTGATTAGGTTAAGTTTATACATCTTTATGATATAAATTAAAAAGCAACTTTAAACAGTAGTCATTTTAGTCTTTAGAAAATTTCAAATTAATAGACATGTTCATCTTTTCGCAAATTCATTATTTTTTTTAATTCTAATTTATTCTCAAATAAATTACTTCCTGTCTTAATTAAAGAAATGCAAGTTTTTGAATAGTTTGATAAACTTGTTTCTTAATACATGTGAAAAAAACTTAGGTTGTCGTAAAAAAAAATGAACGGAATATAGTTTAAGGTTTTTTCTGAAATATTTAAAACAGCAACAAAAACGTATCATTATTTAAATAATTAGGCTAAAACAACTTTGTTCTCCAAATTTGCTTATTATTTTTATTTGTTGTAATGTTAAAAATAAAAATAAAAAAAGTAAATTACTGTTTCATTAAAAATTATGAATGATTTAATTTTTTAAAAGTAAAAGTAAGTAAATCTGGAAGGGAGACAGTAAGATTTGGTTTAATTCCTTGGTATGTCTAAAAGTAAATATATAGATTTAGAATTGATGATTAAATAGGATAATAAATTGGCATGAAGCATTGAATGGTATGAATTAAGATGGGTTGGTATGTATGATAAGGCTGAGTTTGAAGTTGATGCGAAGGAAATAGTGAAAGACAAAAATGGCATTAACTTCAAGGCAAGGGCGAGTGCGAAAAGGAAGGGTTCTGCTTCTGCTGTGGCTCTCTATGGCAGTAAGTGGTGGGCTGAGAAAGTCAGACATGAAATGACATTCAAAAGAAATCAATGCTTAACAGACATGATTTTGACGTTTCAGATTCTCATTGTCAGACTGACCAACATAACTTAATACTATAATACTCTAACTATCCAAATATTATAATCAAATTTAAAACTATATATATCTAATAATATTCTCATTTCTTACTCTAAGAACATTATCTTACTTCACTCTCAACTCCTAGACCTAACCTATCTTACTTTTTCAAATAAAAATCTAATTTTGTAGTTTTCTGATATCCATAACCCTAGATTCTAGAATAAGAACTCTTATAAAAGAAACTCTATAGTTGTCAAACTTTTTCCTAGTATACCATAGAGTCTATACACATAAGATGCTTTGTAGAACTTATCCTAGTTGAAGCATGTTTCTTCTATTCTGTCAATGGGATTAATTTTAACTTTTTCACAGCTTTTCCTGCACAAGTTTTAAGTGATTTTTGGGACCGTTTTCATTTTGAGTTATCTGTTTTTTCCTTTGTCCGTGAGTAGTTTCTTAATGGTACAACACACGAGCTGGTCAATACTCAAATTAGTAGCCAATTTTTTGAAGCAACCTGCAAAAAAGGAGCTGTTTCATTTTTAGTGCTTTCATGGAGATTCCTGTGTGTTTTTGATGGGGATGCCATAATGCCATAATGCCAAAATGGTGGTCCAAAAATTCCTTTTCCAAAAGGCCTTTGTTAATTTATGAGTTGGATTGTGCTTGCTACAGGACCAAATCTTCTCTTAGATATTTTACTTTCAAAAGTAAAAACAAACATATATTTTCATTTCATAAAACATCTCACACTCAAACAACTTACATTATATATAAATTAAACAGAAAAAAAAAATAAAGTTTGCTACTAACGTTAGAATTTTGTTGTCCCAAGATGGCAAACTAAAAAAGTGCATTCCACCTTTCTTTTAACATTACCTGACATTCAAATGAATCCAAAAGAAATAGATGCTTTGATTGGTTAGGGCAGATTAGTGTTATTAATTATCTAGCAGTAATATTTATAAAGGAAAAGTTAAGTTAGAAAGGAACTGATTAATGCTCTTAAAGCACAAATCATATGTTATAATTGATAAGAGAATCGAAAAAAGAAAAGTTAAAATACTTTTTAGGTAATGATACTGAATTGTAATGTGAGAGTGACATACAAAAATTAGATAATTAGTGCTAGAACATAAAAGTTATTGCACAGAAAATCACCATTGGCTGATGTTTAATATCGTCACGTATGAAATAATAGGGTTAAATCCTTTCTAAGTTGAACCCTGTATAGGACTTATTTTTTCTCTTTTCGTGTTTAGTTGCTTAATTACTATTGATACCTTAATTAACATTAGTAAAATTCGAAATTAAGAGCAATCAATAAGCATTGTTTACGAATTTCTCAAAGATATGTCAAAACCTTTACCTTTACGATTTTTTAATTTATCAAACAAATCTTGAGTGGTTTTTTAATTAGTTAGTAGAGGACTTTAATAAAGAGATACTATAAATTCTAGATAAATGAGATTGTGTTTTGAATATAAATTATTCAATGAGAAAGTTATTATAATAATGCACTTTAAAACGCATTCCTTTTTGTTAATGGTTAAGATTTAAAAGAAGAGAATGAGAGATATTAATTAAGTTCCTTTAGTTTATAAATAGTGCATAGTTTTATCTTTCAACTAGCAGTCTCTATATCTAAAATAAGCTTATTAAAAATATAGTTAACTATATAATATTTGGGGACCAACCACTCATTTAGTTAATTTTAAGGGTCATAGTCCCAAATGTTATATGCGAAATTAATTCAACTAAGTTATGTGAAAGATGTAAGTAGTTGTAGATATTTAGAGATGCATTCTTAATTTACTAATAAACAATCTCATCAGGCCTTTTCTTTATCTTGCTATTGCGATAAAGAAACAATCAATTCATTGATATTAATACAGAAAGACATTTATGTTATGAAGTCAATAATATCCGATGAGGACCACAACAAAAATGTTGTAAGTACTTACATGTTTTTCAGTCTGATTTACTTGAATTTTGCCAAACTTATTTGAAGGGTATAGGCTGAAATGTATAGGGTATAGGGTAGGGCTATTTTGAATTGAATTGTGCCGGTATCATGACATTTATATTTTAGTTAATGACACTATCTTAATCACTCTTAATTCTATTATTTAATTTCTTTCTTCTATCAAATAAATTAAACACATTTATGACTAATAATTGAATACGTGTAATATAGTTAAATCAATAATTAATAATTTAACAATCCATAAAAAGTCATTTAATAATTAATTATATTAATATTTTAATAATACGCATACATTTATATATTATTATTAAAATAAAGTTAAGTGGTAAAGGTGTTAAAATATAATTTTTCACTATAATTTTTTAACATAGATTTCGCAATAAAATAATGATGCAGTAGAAGTGTATTAACTAACACGTTTAAAAATAAATCTATTTATATTAATATTAACCTATGATAATTTAAATAAAATGTCAATATATCGTGCTCCAAATAAAGGATTATACATATATAAGCTCAAGAAGACAAGTATATGTTTTATACTTGATTTTAAACAGCTAGAAAATATAAGTTATTAAAAGATGATAAGGGAAAGTAACATTCTTGCATGAAATTAAAGCATCCATTGAACAAGTAGTAATTAAGTAGTGACAAGTACATTAACAAAAGAAAAATGCAGATTGTCCTTAAAACTCATTATAGGTTGGACTTTTTTTTCTTGACAGACTCAAACGAAACTCAGGACCCATAGTATGATATCATGATGAAGATAGCTTTCATTTATTCATTAGCGCAGCCCTTGACATTAAATGCTTCTCAGAAACCTGAAATCAAATATCATCTCATCAAACAATGTTTTGTAGCAATGATCCTTAAACAAGACTACGTTCCATATACTTAATAATTTAACAGTTTCTTTTATTTATTTATCTTCTTCATATTCACTCCTTTTCTCTTCCTCCAGTTAAAAGTTTGATACTATATTAAAAACTAATATTAATTCTGTTGATAAGTGTTATATTCTTTAATAGAAAAATTGAAAAGGAACAAGTTTTTTTTTTATTAACTGTACACAGCATGAAATAAATGTAGCTACGGAGGATCACAACTCTTGAAATAAGTGATGTAAATAGAAATATTTGCTTATGTGATTGTTTAGTAAAAGGGTTAGAGTATTTCATAAGTATTCTATATTTATTCATTTATTTTTTACTGATAAAAGAAATATATATATATATATATATATATATATATATATATATATATATATNATCAGTCACAGAGAAGCTTTCAGTACAGCTGCCAAAAACGTAAGTACCAGATCAAAATTGCTGGAATTATTATATATATATATATATATATATATATTCTTAATAAGTATACTTAATTACGGAATTTTCTCTTTTTAGTGGGCACATTTTCCCCATATTCACTTCGGGCTGATGCTGGACAGCAACAACCAAGCTAAGATGGAAAATGTAAGTACATACACAGAAGCAAATATATATATATATATATATATATTTGCTTCTGTGTATGTACTTACATTTTCCATCTTAGCTTGGTTGTTGCTGTCCAGCATCAGCCCGAAGTGAATATGGGGAAAATGTGCCCACTAAAAAGAGAAAATTCCGTAATTAAGTATACTTATTAAGAATATATATATATATATATATATATATAATAATTCCAGCAATTTTGATCTGGTACTTACGTTTTTGGCAGCTGTACTGAAAGCTTCTCTGTGACTGATATCAGGATTATTGGCTTTGATCCTCTGAATCTCTTCCCTGTGTAAGAACAAAGACGTTTCAAAGTGCTTTATGCAACCAATTACATCTTATATATACAGTAAAATTATTCGTAAAGCTTTACTTACTTTATAAACTGATTATAAGCAGAAGGTACGCGCTGCCTCTTCTCGGGAGCTGGAAAAGAAAATAACAACTCAGATGAGATCAATATCGTCAATAACAATGTGGATATTTTATTTTATTTAAGGAAACTAGGTGGCTCCATATGTGTGGCTATCATGAATTTGAGATTGAATATTAAACTTGATAATAAAGTCTAATATATATATATATAGATATATATATATACTCACGCCTATTGACAACCCTTTCCTCAGTTACATTAGTGGTGGGTGGACGCATTGCAATCCTGTTGTTGCATTTGGAGGTGGAGCCAGTGTCAATCCTGTACTCTGGGTTGCAGTGCCCGGGTCCCTGCAAATGAAAATCTTAATAATAAGCTTGGAACATTAACTTAGCTATGCCCATATACAATTAAAGTGGTGGCACCATGATGGCTTATAAACATGAAGAATTCTTTACTTTTTAATCATTCAATTTACTGTTAAATGTTATTTTTTTTTATAATAAATATAGATTAAAATGTAGATTTTATATTGAAATATGTGAAAAGTAATTTGAGTGTAAAAACCAGACGGGGACCAGTTAGTTTGCATGAAATAAAAATGGGGTGAATAAATTAACTGACTAGGTATCTGGCAGCAGCAAATGTGGGTTTACTGTGATTCAGACGTGAAGAAATAATGATGGCCTCTCATAGAGAGAAACGAAAGTGCCTTTAATATCACTGAGCAATAAGACAGGAAATGCAACTAATCAGATGAATGGAAGTACTTACAGAAAACCCAGATTGACAGTTGTGGAAATGAAGGGCTTAGATTTTAGGGATTTACACCGAGCAAGATACCATTTTTTAAAATTGAGAATTGAGTCATCCGATCCACAGGAGTGTGCTTGCCTTGGAGACGACAAGGATCTTGAAAAGAAATCATTAAACCTAGCTAAGGCTAACATAACATATTTCCCACATATACATACATATACATAGATACATGTCGATGAAATCGATACCCAAAGTATATCATCTCAAAAAGCCATGAAGAGAGAGAGATAGATAGATTTTCAGTTGCCTTGATGGGTTAGGACAGAACCTGACGCCTCTACTAAAAGTGCAAAAAAGAAAACGAATAGGTTTTGCTTATGGCGGCTGCAGGTAGCTAGGGCTTTCAGTACTCTTTCTCAGGTAGAAATAACAGACATGTTTGCTTTGAAATACTCGATTTAGCACACAGAACCTACCAGAGGGGCTTCGATTTTGTCAAAAGGAATAACTCCCACAAACCCTACCCTAGGATCCAGAAATCAAAGACGCTATTTTATTTATATTTGTGTTATGTTAGTACTTGTGAGTATTCATCATAATCAAGTACCAATTAGTTGGAAACGTGGCATTTATGTGTTATTATATTGCACCTTACCTGAACATCTTGCCATGACAGTGACTGAAACGCGGCGGCCATGTTCACGGACCATAGATTGGTGCAGTGCCCGCATCGAACGGTCACAATGTCAAACAGGCTGCTGCATGGAACACTCACCTGTGTCCATAACACAATAATATTCCATTATGCAAGGAGGAAAACTGATTAAACACCCAGAGAATGAAAAACAAAATAAATTAAACAAGATCAAGCAATTATTTCAGGGATCATCTCATCCCGTTAAAGATAAAAAAAAAAAAGTAAGTTGAGAAGTGAGGTTTTGAGGAAAAGGGTGCAGCTTGGTTTTACTCGAAAAAGAAAGAAAACTTGTCAACTTGAAAGATGCTACGATCCAGGGTTTATTCTCCGTATGTTAGAACTGGGAGTACTCCTGAAGAGATTTACATTTTTGTTTTCCAATTTAAAAACTTGAGAAAGCACCTGGATGTATAGTTCAGAAGAAGTTGATTTTAGCAGAAGCTAGAGAGGTCAATTAGGTTACAGGTTAGAGATAGGAAATCAAAGGGTAGAGAGGAGTTGTCCTATCAACAGTTTTAACATATAGTGCCTATTTTGGCGTTTTCAAGAGGAAACTACAATATTTCTCAAAACAGCTAGCTAGCTAGCACAGTGGGAACAATTAGCCTCACCCGCACTTGCTCAGAACGGGAAGGGGAAAACACCGTGTGTGTATGGTTTTGTTTTTGTGTGTATGTGTGACCTTCTTGAGGTCCTCTCCAGATATGACTTTTATTTGACTGCAAAAGAAGAAGAAAAGAAAAGGAGAAAAAGAAAAGTCCGGAGATGGAGACATGACTGTAACAACAACTAGGAACCCAGAAAGAAAGAGGGAATTAAAACAGCACACCCACTGGTTCACAAAAGCGCAAACACACACACACACGCATAGTGGTAGCTTTCTTTTCAGGATCTGATTGAATTATTTTGCCCTTGGATGTGTACAGAAGAAGGAAAAGAAAAGAGGCAAAAGAAACCAACCAAGTATATAAGTATGTATGTGTGTGTGCGTGCTGTAAAATACAATAGTTTGGCATTTGAAAACAAGAAGATATTGTATGAATTAGGTAACATGCAAGAGCCGAAAGCAGATCTCCGACTAAATCATAAAAGCTAGCTTTGAAATCAAAGATACCGCAAGAACAATATTGCAAAAGTTGCAGGGGATGTAACAGAGTTGCTCGGGCGCAACATCGATGCCGCAGCTTGTCATGGCTGATCTCGAGTTTCTTAACTGAAACAAGGAGGGTGAAAGAAGAAGAAGAAGAAGAAAGAGAGAAAGAAGGAAGTAGAAGATGGATGAAGGTAATTGAATAGCTGGTCCTTCTCTCTTGCAATAGCAAAGATGAAGGCAAAGGCCTTTTTAATTATTCTCTCTCTCTCTCTCTCTTCTGAAAACCCTCCCTTGGTTGGATAGTGAGCTGTGTATGGGGTGTGTATATATAAGTATATGAGGACAGTAAAAACTGAAAGGAAAAGGTTGTATAAAATAGAGTAGAGAGAGGTAGAAGAAGGGGTTGTTTGGAATCCGAAGGAAAGAGAAAGAGAAGTGAGGAAGTAGAGAGTAAAAAAGTAGTTTTAGTAGTGCCCACGGCAGTCAGGGAATGCTGGGTCCGTCAAACGAAAACAAACTGGTTTTTAGTTCATATTGGAAAACTTGCTCCACTGCTCAATAATTATTTTTGCAAAACTCTCCAATATTATTATTTTTCAAAATCATCAAATTTTACTATATTTCATTACAAACACAAACACAGAAGGTCGATTCCCCATAATTTCTCATTTGATAAATATATAAAAAACATGTAATGGCAATTTTATTATAATTTTTATCGGCAAAATATTACTCCCTCCATTGTTTTTTCTTATAAAATTCAACTGAAAAGAAAAAAAAAAGATGTTTCTGCTTGAATAAACCGAAATCAAAATATCATGAATTGATTTTTTTATTTAAAGAACACACTCTTTGATCAATAAGTAATTGGTGTGGAATACATTAATTTTAAATGTTTTATTTTTTAAAAAGAAATACATTTAAGAAATTTAATATTATAAACCAATTATCTCGTTTACTTTCATAAATTAGTTAATTGGATTTTTCTAGAAAGGACCAGAAAGAGTATTAGGAATTAAAGTGAAAGGTACTCTACTCCGACAAACAACATCATACATGGTCAATTCAGAAGTATAAAATGTAACAAGTACATACAAGGGAAAAAAAAGCACTAAACAGTATTGATCTTTTTATCCTAAATCATGTTCACAATCTCACATTCATCAGATCTAAAACACAGTTAAAACAAACCTGATATGTATTTCTTTTGTTCCTTTTTTAAGTGTAAGATTTTTTTTTTATTTAATTCAAAGTTCAAAGTAATATTGATTAATTTTTTATTTATATTTTTATCATTCACCTAATTTATGGTTAATTTATATGTCCAGTGTAGAAATAAAAAAGATAAAATAGAAAATTTTATAAAATCTTTTTTGAATTCATTTTTGTATGTATTTAGTAGTTCTCCAAAAAAATAATTAACACAAAAAAAACAAACAAAGGAAGTGATACTATAATTCAACTAGATCATACTACAAGTCAGACAAGATAATCAACAGGCTACATCTTTCTCCCTTCATACTACATTCTAAATTTAATTTGTTATCAACCAACATAAACTTCTTTTTTTGGGTGAATTAAAAAAGATAAAATATAGGTGATGATTATCTTTCTTTAAAGAGAATTAAAACATACAAGTTAAGTATATATAATGAACTCGAGACAACACTTTTTCATACACTTCAATTCAAAGTTGGAACCCTATTCAGAATAATCAGCGAAACCAAGTTAATTTTCTGTGTAATAAAGAAAAATAGAGACAATTGTAAAATAAGTATAAATATTAAGGTATTAAAAAGTAAAATTGTAATTTGTGGAATTCTATTTTTAGTAATTAGATTAACGATATTCGTGTAGGCCTGGATTTGTTGTAACTCGTGACACCTATATATAAAAAGGCTATTACTTTTAAGTTTACCTTTTCTGCAATGCAATATAATAAAAATTTAGTAGTCAAACAAAAAAAAAATCTATAAATGTTAATAAGGATAAGTGATGGTTTTTGAAGAGAAAAATCATGTAGCAGTGTAGTGAGTCACAAATAAGCAGTTAAATATAGAATATAAATTTTACTATAATAATTGAGGCTGAAAAAAAAAATGTTTGAAGTAATTTTCATTTAATATAAAATTTTATAAAGTCCAGTGTATTGAAGCATCAAAAGTTCAGCACAAAGCAAAGGCTTTGGCTGCATTACCAAATCTGTACAATGTAATAAGATATATTATATCAATATGATAGATTGAGAGTGACCACTCCATTCTCAGACAAACCTGCAACTCCACAGCGGACGAGGGGGGCGATCAAAAATTTACTATTAAATACTATACTGCTCTCTTAAACACTACATAGATTTTAACAATACATGTTTATGTTTTTTTTTTTTTTACCACATGAATTTTTTAGGAATGATACTTTATATTATGAATTTTATATTGTTTTTAAAAAAACGAAAACAAAAGATAAGAAAATTATTGATGTGACATCAAGCACAAAAAAAAAGTATTGTACGCGTAATATATGTAAATTTAAGAGTAGTGCTAACAAGTGGACAACAAAATTTCCTTTTCCTGTGAATTATTAGAATAAGTTTGTTTTTATATATGGTTAGTATATAAGTTTTTAATGAAATCTTAGGTACAACTCTATAAAAATCAAAAAGTTATCATTTAGTTGTAATTTAGCAATATTGTGAACATATTCATTCTTGAACTCATATATGCAGAAAAGATGTAAAAGGGTAAAGGGAAAAAAAGGAATAATTATATACGATATTATACATTATGCTAATTTTTCATGCTGTTTAACTAACCAGACTGAATATATAAAATAACGCTGCTGAATTTTGAATGAATAGGTTACGTTGAAAGAAAACACAGACAAATAATATAAGAATTAGTTAAAAGTTGTAATATAATTCTTGATACTTGATTAGATTGATGACAGAAAATTAGAAATTTATTAGGTAAAAGAAAAATAAATATACTGATAGTAATGACATCTCTGTGTTTATTCTGTTTAGATTATACTACAGCATGCAGTCACACACAGTGGTATTTGTTTCAGAACAAAGTATATTTAATGTTCTATATCTAGTAAATGTTGCTGTCATTTTGGGTGGTAAAAAGTTAGCTGGGGTGTCTTTCATTTTCTCCAAACGACTTTTTCTTGCAGCTTTTGTTTCCAAGGGCAAAACAAATCAATCATAAAACTTCAAAACAGTTACATCAAATATGACAGTTGAAACCCTAGGAGCCACTAAAATTGCCCCCATATGCTTTTAGCTTTTATTGCTTTTTTGTTTTTATTTTTTTCTCTTTTCTTTTTCCATTCAAAAAGATGAACCATTGCTAAAACCAGTTGAATGCTTCGTATCGGTAACATAAAATACGACCTATGATGATTGAACTTATTAAAACTTAAAATCTGATAGTTTTAAGGTAATTAATTATATAAAAAAGAATAATGCTTTTGAGATTAAATTATTGTAAAAGATAATATATATATACATAAATTTAAGAAAAAGTCTTGGAAAATATAAAGGTACTGAAGAAAATGAGAAAGTTACAAAATTATTAGGATCTCTTCTTTGTCGATTTAGCTATGTTAATAGCACTGTTCCATTGCATATTTAGCTCCAGTCCCTTTCCATGTCTGGTGTAATAAATTCTACTTAATTTGCTTTGCTTCATCACCTCCTTTTGTAATTATTGATAAATGCTAACCCACTTATTTTTATCATTTTCTTAATGTCTTTTCCCATTGACTGCTGGATCTTATCATGTTAAGATGGATAAGAGTTTTCATATTTCTTTCTTCAACTTACCATGACCTCTGTCAGTAAAAGCCCCACTTTGAATTTTTCTTTCTAAAAAAATCTCAATGTTTTATTGTAATAATATATTAAAAACTCCTTAAAAGTCAATTAATCAAAGTGTTGCCTACAATGCATTCTTTTTCTGGCATTTAGCTTCTGATATACTGTCATCATAATCTTTTACATTTCATCCATGGTATTTGTCCAGTTTATGATATCTTATTCTTTTCTAAAACACTCATGGTAAAAAGTACGGGATTTATTGTCCTCAAAATCAAATCTAAAATCTATCTCTAACACGCATGTAAAGATCCTCGTTCGTTGGATCTTTGTGAAAATTGTCTCATTTAGAGTTTTGGAGATTTTTCTTTCTTTGTAAAGATGAATTTTTAAACAACTCCCCAAATAGGTTTAGGAAAGAAAGGCATCAATCATATTTTTTATCCATATATGTATTTTTTTTCTTAATTATTAATAAATAAATGTATGTATTTTTAATCTAGGAGATTTATTCTGTATGTAGAGCCCCCTGAGAAACTTAAAAAAATGTGATAAATAAAGATAAAGAGTAAAGTTGCCCAAAGTAGGAAACAATAATGGGATATGAGAAGAAGGAAAAGGTAGGGATAAAGAACAAGAAAGCAATCTCCATCTTCTTTCCAGCACCGTTCAACTGTCATAAATTCCTAAACACGTGTAAATTAGTCGTACTATTACCAGAAATTAGATATATCTCATTGTTTTTGTCAATGTAGATTGTCGTTTTATTTAGATTTTTTTTTTCTATTTTTGTTTTTATTAAATTATATTTTTGAACAAATATGATATTTTTAATGAATAGAGATTAAGTGAAAATCTTTCTTTTTCTAAAATAAAAATACAATAATAGACATCACCAATTATTCTTACATTTTACTATGTGCATGATTGATATAAAATAATAAAAAATCTCTAAACAAAATTATATTATTACTATATTCTTGTTTCAAGTTTCATTGAATACATAGAGAAATAATTGTTTAGATTCAGATAAGGTTATAACATAAACTATTCCAGATTATTAAGAGTACACAAATCATTATTATTAAGAGTACATAAATCATTTTTAGTTTAACAATCTTAACCTTTTCTAAGACCTTTCAGATATTAAAAAAAAAAACACTCTTAAAATAGCACAATGTAAACTCACTAAATATATTTTACACAAAATGAAGAATCACGAAAAATTACATGCTCACTCATAAATGATATTATAAGGTCACTTGAATATAGAAAGAATTGTAAATTGTAAGTATGTTCTACTTTAATCTTTATATAAACTTGAAAGATATCCATTGCAATTCTTCTTCAATTAAGACTATTGATTTGACTTTTAGTTGAGATGAATCTTTATTGAAACAATTTAAACAAGATTTACATTTATGATAATTCATAAAAATTAAATATAAATACTTTGGTAGTTTGTGTGGTGGTGACAAATGCAAGATGCAAATGTTAAGAACCCATCCTTCATTTTGATAATTTTTCATTAGTTTTACTGACCACATGTGATCAAAAGGATTCATAATATTATAATTTAACATCTTATAATACTTTTGTGTAATAGTTATTTGTATAATTAAGGCTTCAATCTTACTTTTTTTAAGTTTATCTTAAAGTTTAAACCAGTTTCAGAGAATTTAAAAATGATCAAAATATTTTAGAGGTTTATTTCACAGAATGTGTCATCAGGAAACTTTAATAAATTAACCTTAACATTATTTTTTCCTATACACATATATATTATTATTATAACATTAATGACAGGAGTCAGCTAAACCTTCTGTTACTATAAGAAACAAAAATAACACTAAAAGGTCACCAATTGGTAATGGAAGGTTGAATGAAAAAAAAAATATATATTAAATCTACTTATGTAAGCATAAGTTGAAGGTCAAAGAATCAACCTAGTAATACCTAAAAAGCTCTCTGCAAAAAGAAAGTGTCATAAAAACAAGATTTTCTATTAAAGGATGTTAATTAAGAAATATAGATTATCAACAAGAAATCAATTAAGAAAAAGAAATGGGTTATAAACAGATTATGATATGAGATGTCCTTTTTTGCTTGGCAGAATGGAAGTTTATCATGTTATCTTCTCATATAGAAGGGTTGAATGTGCATGCAAACATTGCTATGGATAGTTTAAAAACCCTTTTCCAAATTCTACACAAACTCACTTCTACAACATACAAAAAGAGAAATATCATTCAAAAGATATGTGTGGAGTATTTTATGGTGTATGATTGCATGATATCTCCTCTTTTTCCATTATGATAGATATGATAAATAAAGAATAAAGGAAGATGTGAGAATGGAGAAAGGAGAAAAGAGGAAGGAAGATTATATAAATATGTGAATAATATTGAACTATCAATATTAATTATGTGCACTTATGTTTAAGTCTAAGAGTTTGATACTTTGTTGGAAAGGGTCATAACTATTACTTTCATGTGAATTTATTGTTTTTCAAAACTATATATATAAGCTAGTAGAGTAGAGGTTAATGAGATTGTAATATTTTTTGGTTTATTAGTTTATAATTGCCAACTCTTATCTATACCAATCATTTAATTTTAATCATTAAATGTCTAGATAAAAATTCACCATAGTCAAACTTTCTATAGTTTATAAAGCCTAATTGTTTATTGTATAATAAAATTATACTGAAAGATTTATGATTTTGTGAATGAGAAATAAATTTATAAGTACTTAAAAGAACAATATTAAAACATCACATTAATGAAGAACATTTTTAATACTGATTAAAATACATATAGAAGCAACATGAACTGTTGACCATGGACTCAAAATAAATATTTCAATCAAAAATAATTTTAAAGAACATGTAATAAAGCAGGAGAAAAGATGACTCTTATCTTTGATGTATCAAAGTAGCATTATAACATTATCTTGTCATAATCAAACAATGAAACAGAGCTTCTAAACTCATCAAGTTGTTTTTAGAACAAAATTTCATTAAAAACATATAGGAGTAGAGTTTTCTTTTTGGGGGTTGATTTTCTAACAGTTTAAGAATATTATAAAATATTATATCATAATGCTGTACAAATTTATACAAAGCTATTTTCTTTATGGATTAAAATACTTTATATATATATATATATATATATATATATATATATATATATATATATATATATATATATATATAAAGACTAGAATGTTCACGACAAGTTAATATAAGAATATATTTATTCATTTATAAACTTTATGGCGTAAAACTTTATAAAAATAAAGCGGATAATGCACATAACTGCATCCATCAGAATGTCCAACATCATCTTATATTGAAAGGATATAATTCAAAATGCATTATGAAAAATATCCACATCAACACGTGATTATGCACACCAACATTATTTGTAAATGTCTACATCATCTTAACAGCATATGGTGTGATATGCTTCTAATATGTTAATAAAAGAAGTTTCCCGCGATACCCATGTTTTATTAAATACGAAAAATATTTAACAAAGAACATAATAAAAAGGAAAAGAAAAATTTTATATTCTATTTGATTATTAAATTGCATAGAATGTTTATTAAAGAAACATCTTTATTTATATTTTGCAAGTCAGGTATAAGGTCTTTTATGAAAGCATTCAAAATTTTAAAAACTTAAAATTTAGTAATCAAACCTAACAACAAATACAATATTTTACAATATCTAATCTTCACATTATATAGTATTGCAAAAATGAGCACTAGAACAAGTAGGAAGAGAAATCATTACGAATCACAGAATCTCAATGCAACAATCCTATGCTCTCCAATAAATTTGGAGATCAAAAGTGGAGCTCCAAACAGAGCTATATGCTATGATGACACGATAGAATTTTGGTGATATAATAACAAAAATCTTAACAGTAACAAAAAAAAAAAAATTGGTGTACAATATAAATACAGAAGATAATGGTTATGTAAATGCACTTCTTAGTTTTAGTATTTATTTAGAGGACGTAACATTGTAGGATATAATTCTTTCGTTTACTAGGAAAGATTGCTTAAAGAACAACAAAATTGATTTACATGTATACAGTTTATGCCCCTGAAATCTTGTACATTTTCTTGAGATATATAAGAGTGTTTTTGGTGTGATATTATTTTTTAATTACAAATATAATTAAATAAAACATCAAAATTTTGTACAATTTAATTTAAATATTCAACAAATAACCCAACTTTAGATCAATTTAATGTTTTTAATTTGTAATTTTCATTTTGTTTTTTTTTTTGTTAAGTTGAATAACTAATTTTATTCTGTAATTACATTTAAAAATATAATTAATATAATTATAAGATGTGAATAATTTAACAATTTATGATGTTGTAATTAGTGGAGGAACTTAAGTTAACTGTCCTTAAACTCGCCAAACATAAATAAAAAGTGCAAATTGATTGTCAGATACGTTTTGCTTATGAAAAGTTAAAATCATCAACTAAATTTCATGATTGTTGTCTTAATCCAATAACAAATTTTAATGAGATAATGACAGGAATTTTGAGTGTATAATTAGCATGAATGAAAATATTAATATAAATCCTTGATTTTGCATCATATTCTACCGGCATATATACTTTGCTCTCATGGTTTAAGAGGTTATGTTTTTGAAGTACTTTTGGATGTTGATCCACATAACATAAGCTTGCAATGATATCACATAAATATTTGCGTTTAATCTAATGAGGTGGGTTGTCAACATGCTCAGTGTACTGGAAAAGAATGTGTGTGGATAAAGTGTATCATAGAAATTTTGTGTTTATGAGAAAGTTATATATGTATGGTTAGTTAGGTAATTGTAATATGAGATAAGAAACTAGACTTATTCAAGAATTCATCAGAGGAGGATTTTAAGGAGTACTTTGAAAATTCTACGGGGTGACTGATTTATATCTTGTGTTTTTACACTTTACTAAATGGTACTGCATTACACTCCACTATGGACCCTTTGTTATTTCGATAATGTGTAGAAAACTATTGTTTGAAATTCTGTATATTATATACATCTGTAACATAAAGGGGAAATGACAATAACAACAGTAGTACCATATATATGTGCAAGAGAAAGAGGAATAACAAGTGATCATGGATAAGAAGACATTTACCAAGAAGGAAACAAAGACGATGAGCACAGGAGCACACCATTTTCTTAAAGAACATTTCAGGGAGGTGTCTTTAACAGAAAAAATCACATATTATAAGGTGTCAACAAATCTACGTTATAATATTTTTTGTAAATATTATGACTGATTTCAGAAATTACGTTATAATATGTTCAGGTTATTATGGCATAAATTTCTATTATGTCATAAAATACATAAACTTACTATTATGTCCAAAATTATATTTTTCAGAAACTATGTTATAAAATGTCATGTTTTGTACGTTAAAAAATGTTATTTTTTTCTGTGACAAAAAATCTTGTATATGGAAAAGTAATATTGCAATATTTTCTGTACTAGTTTTAATATATGATGTGTAAATAGATAAAAGTGATAGACAAAAATTAATTAACTTGATAAGGAGTTATATGTTTAATATTGTTAACTATATGTACATATTACTTTATATAAGGTTAAGACAACCTAACTGTTTTGTTCTATATTTTTGTTTTGTTCATAAAAATAATTACTAAATTTTAATTGCAACAATACCTTTTTTTTTCTTTAATGAAAACTAGTAATAAAAATTATATCATATCAAATTACATTTAAGCGCATCAACAAATTAGATTTAATATTCAAATTCTTATATGGAGATGGTGGAATGAATGAAAGAAAATGGAGTGAATTAAATGAAATAAAAAAGCAAGTAAGCTAAAGGAAGATGTAAGATGAGGTGTGAAAGAACTAAATTGGTTTAATATAGTATTATTAGGTAAATGGGAATGGAGAATGTAAACATAAAAGTAGGGATTGGAAGTAATGGAATCAAAATATAGGAATTGGAAAAACTGAAACAACATTATAAATGATAGGAAGGAGTCCATGTGGTGGAGAAATAGATGTATTAGGATATGTTATCTTTCTTGTATTATCATCTTCTTTTTTCCAAGCTTTTTTTCAATATATAGTTTGTTTTGAATAGCTCTGATATGATGTGAGTGTTTGAGAAAAGAGAAACAAGAACTCTAGAAAAAAAAACATAACTGTGAATGAATATTATTAAAAAAGTGTTTTGGATACAGCAGAAAAAAAAATGTATACAAAAGGAGAAGAGGAAAAAAAAAAAAGAATTAACAAAACAATTTTATAACATTGGAATTGAACGGTTTTTGGGTATCTACAGTTTGGTAGTATATAGCCGTTTGATAGCCTCATTACCTACAGTCGTTCGGTAGTCTTCAGTACTCTGAAATCGTTCAACAGTCTCCAGTATACTACCGCCGCTCAGTAGTTTTCAGCTCTCTACAGTCGCTCGGTAAGATATTGTTGTTCACCATTCGGTAACAACAGAAGAAGATATCTCTAAAGATCTCTATCACCGCTAGATAGAAAAGTTGACTTCTGGAGAGCTGGTAACTTTTAGATGTAAAGTCGGACTTTAGTCTACTTTGTAAGGATCAGATATTTTCATATAATTTTAAGCAAAACTTGAGCTTTATGATATGATAGAGCATATGACTTCAAAAGAAACATTTTCATAATGTTCTTTTTCTCTCACAATGTCTTCTTTTTTTTTTAATGCAGTGATTCTGATTATATTTTTCTACTTTATTAATATGCACTAATATTAAGAAACAAAATATACAAACATTAATTTTTTTTTACATGCATTAAATATTTTGACAGTTAGTAAGCATTATCCTTCAAAACATTTTATCATTTTATTCTTAAAAAATCATAAAAAAACATATAAAATGTATATTACAATTTAAAATAAAGAAGTTATTAACTTGTAGATATAATGTGTTCTCAATGATAAATTTGAAGAATCTCATTTCTAAATTATATTATAATTGTGTGTTCATATTTTACTCTTTATATTTTTTAATACGTATTTTAAGATTCTTTTCACATGAATTATAAAATATAACAAATTTTATGGAACCCAAGTAAGGCTTGCAATAAAAAAAATCTATACAGTGTACTATTAGTTAATTCATTTTGACTGGTGTTTCATTTACTTCAAAATACATTAATTTTATCATCGTTTCCAATATTCTATTTTCGAAATATTTTCGTAAGCTAATTAAATATTATTTATTTAAATTTTAAAAAAGACCTGTCAATGTCAATGTTTGCTTATATTTTAGACAAATTATTAAATTCTGATTTAGAAATCAGCACTTCCACCAGACATACTTTTTCTTTTTGCTAGAAAGTGGTGAAATTATAGATGAATGTCTTATATGTGATAAATTTTCCATAGAATTAAGATTATAATAGTATTATATATTTATACAATATAATAACTTTCATCACACTAAACAAAAATTGATGTATGAAACATCATATCTTTCTAAGTACAAATTGATGGATAGTATCTCTAATTTTCTTTTTTTTTTCTAGATACAAACCATGTCAAAATTAAATGGTATTCCTGAATTTATTTTTCTTAAAAATGATTATGAAAGGAAGAAGACACTTAAATCTTAGTTTAAAATACTCACAACCACAAGACAATGTAATCATGTAGTAACAACCACAACAAGAGACAAAATAATTGAATAATGTTTAATGTAATCTTGTAAAGAAGAAGGTGGATAATTATTCTTTTTTTAAGGTTTTTTTTTCCAAAGAAAAACTATATAATTTATAATTTTTATATATGGATATGAATAAATTAATTTGAGAAAAAAAAAAGGACTAAGATGTCACTGTATCACGGGAACACAGTTCAGAGTGTCAAGCTACAAATGGATGCATGGCTAGTTCTACCTCTAACTTTCTACACGGAAAAAGATCACAGGTAACTAGCAGCCAACCTATCTTGCATGCGTGATGGAGCCTCTATCTCTGTGATTTGTTCTTCAAAGCTAAAGTAAAAAAAGTACAAAAAGATCTATAATCTATAATTTTACCAAACACCTCTTTTTATATATTTTCAAGAATTTAATCTTTATAAACTTTTAGTTTATATTTATTAAAAAAAAATTTAAAACATTGTTTTTAGTCTCAACTAATTTTATTTTTCATTCTTAAACCATTTATTATTTTATTTTAATCTCACTAAAAATTCAAATTACTATTCTTGTTCATTTTTATAGTTTGTTTAACCTAGATAAATAATTATTTTTTTTTTAAAACATCACAAATTAACACTAAGTTGGGTGTATGTGTGCACCTACGGGGTGCACGATAGTAATTACTTTGGCACTTAAATTTGTATTTTAATTATTTTACTTCTCTTTGCTAAATTCTTAAAATGATTTTATTAATATATAGAATGATTAAACATGTGTTCTTATATATTATGTGGATGTTAAGGATTAATTTAGCACTTAGTGTATTTTATTAGGTCTTGCTAAATTAAAGAAATCTCTAAATATTTCTAGAGTTTTATTTAAATTTTTTATTAAATATGTGTTATTATCCACATTTAAGTATTTGAATTATAAAGAAAAGGTTAAGAATTTAAATCACAATTAAAAAGAAAAGAAGTTTTTCTTTAATTTAGAGAACAGGCATAATAAAGAAAATATTTTTCTTACTAACATGGTGAATAGTATAAACATTGAAAGAAGAAAAAGAAAGTAGAAAAAATGGAAGCAGAAGAGATAATTGGGAATTTTAGATGATTGATCGGTGGAAGCGGTGACAGAGAAGATACAATATGAAGCTTATCAGGTATAGAAAAGAGTTAAGAGGTGCAGGCAAGAAATGTTGGAAAATGTGAGGGATTTTGAAATTTTAGCAAGCTGTGCTATGTGTAGTGAGCCTTTGTACAGATGTATATAAAACATGAATGAGAGTGAGAGGCCAAAACAGCGGTGAATGGATTTGCACACACGTATTATAATACTATGCATGAGAGTGAAAGGCCATAACAGTGGTGAATGGGTTGCAGAGGACTGCATTTAATAGTTTCTGCATTGCAGGACTGTCTCTGCATAATTTTGTTTTTGCCCTGGGTGGGTGTGACGTGCTGTGATTATCAAAGAGACCTAAATTACAAATGTGATAAATCCATCTTATTCATAGGAACTCAAATAAAAATAAACTGATAAAGATGGTATAAAAGAAATATAACTTCAAATTTTGTTTTTAAAATAATTTATTTTGAAATTTAATGAAGTAAAATTAAACATATGAATGGAAGAGAAAGTTGTGTTTAATTTCTTATTTTTATTAGGTTTAGGAAAGAACAGCTGTTGTTATATGGAACAGCAAAACAGGGTTTACATCTAGCAAACATGTAGACAACTCTCTTTAACTCTATGCTTGTAGATATGGATAGCGTAGCTCCTATTTAATACCCAGAACTATGTCAGGAATGGATATGAGGTTCTCAATCACTTTTCTCATAACTTTTTTAATAATTTCTTTTTCCTTAAAAATTGTACTTTTGATTGTATTAGAATGCATATGTGAGATTGAGTTAGACAGTTCCTAGATCTTTCTTAGTATTTCAAAAAGTGACTGCTTTAACTACATAAAATAGTGATTATAATTAATAAAATTCTAAAAGTGGGAAAGATGCTTGATCTGTCTAAATCAATTAAGTTGATCAGGCTTGTAATCTGTCTTTTTTTAAAGTCATCAACGACATGATTAGACATATTATAGAGGCACATCGTTGGTGTTATGTAACTAGAGAGTTTCCATTGTCCATTTCTTTTCTTGACTTTTTTAGTACTCATTCAATAGTTAACATTAATCTTGAATTCTCATAGGTTTCGAAACTTAACTATCATGAAGTCAACCATACATGATTTGATTATATATTATAATGTTTTCTTCCAACAAAGGCTTATGACAAATTAAGCAATTTAAAAGTCAGGCTACCATAGATGTTGAAAATAGTTATTAACTAGCTAGAAACTAAATGCAGAAATGGAACTATCCAATTGGATCTATTCTTTCAGTTTCTTCACTCTTTCACGTGCTTGTGTATGAAAAACTCCTTTCTCTTGTCCACTGGACAATTTTGAAGAAGGAAAGCTCTTACCCATGAACTGTATCTAACAGTTTATACCAACAGGATGATGATGAACAACATATACCCTTCATGTATCCGTACAAAATGGACCTGGTACAAGTTGAATCAGTATAGTTAGAAATTGAATCTGTATTCAAAATGACATAAAATAAGAGAGAGAAAAATTGTAAGAATAATTTAAAAGTAATCAAGTAAAAATTTTAAAATATAATAATTTTATCTAAAATGCACTTAGTTAGCCAGTGTTGTATTTATGATAAAGTGACATAAACCAAAAAAAATTGTTAAAGAAGTAACATGTTTTGAATATAGCAATTAAATTTTTGTTAAAAATTATGTGGATGTGTCATAGGCATCAAATATATTATGAGCCTAAGCATAGAAATAATAGTTGTTAACTGTTCTCTTTCTTAGGTAGTTACTAGTTAGGTTTCTTGCATATCATAAAAGTACCTAAATAAAGCACCAATATGGCAAACAGAGGCACATTATGATTGCTTTGGAATCTTTATGGACACTTAGATAAATTACAGGAGGAAGAATCAAGCTAGAAGGAATAGCATTCCTGAAACTATGACCTTTCAAAAAGTTATTTCTTTTACAAAGGCTTCGAGTGGGGACTACTTGCGACTTGATGCATTTGGAATTACTTCAAGATCACGATGAGCAGGAATGATTCATTCAAACTTGTACAAGACCTTAACAAATCACAATACATACACATAATTCTCTATAATTAATGTTTTCAGAAAATCCACAAGAAACACGCATTCTTCTTTTGCAACATGCAGAATGCAAAAATGGCATGCCAATCCATCTTTCTCGGTCTTATCATATATGTACTGTGAAACGCGTTCTACAATCACGGGTGTGGTTTTCCCTTGCGTACTTTCGGACATACATAATGCATGTTCATCTAGTAGCTACCTAGTATTGTGTATCGACAGTGCATGCAATTTTAAACTGTGTAGTGTAAACTCTAAAAGAAATAAATAAATAAATATGTAGTAAATAGGGAGAGACAAGAGTGCGTATATGAAGAGTTTTGTCTGTGAAAGATGCTGCACTAGTTGATGTATGTTGCCTGGGTACAACTATAGCTCAGTTCATAACTTCATGTCTCCGAGGAAAATGTACTTCATTTTGAGAATGACATGTTTAATATTAAGACCTGTGCCAACCATCCTTAAATATACAATTATGCCATGATGCTCATACATTAAAATCTCTATCTTTAGACCCCATGAATTACAAAATATACAATGATTAGCTTATTCAAACACAACTATGTTTATAATATACCTTTTAGGTGAAAGTTGAATACTTTATTTTTATTTTAATCAAATATAAAAATAAAACGATGAGGAATAGAGTAAAGAAACAAAACTTCTTTATGCTTATTAATTTAATTTAGTATGGTTTTTAAAAAAATTAAATTATATTTGATAGACTAAAATATAAATAGTATTTGAATGGGATAAAATGATAAAACTAAAGTAAATGTGACTGTAAGATAATTAAGATAATAATATTAATCTCTTACGTGGATTGGATTTGTATTTAATTAATGTTGAGTCACTCTTATGAATTTTTTTGAAAGACTCGTCAAATTTTGTAATGTGTATAATTTTTGTGGTAATTTAGAAATTAAGGTACTAAACTTAATTCCATTGATAAAAATGATAACTTGAAACTAATATAACAAATTTCATGTAAGTTCAGAAAATGCGAATTTTCTCACAAGAGTTGGATTTTTAAAATTTTGTTTGTAGGTAATTGAGAGTCACTTATTTAAGTGCTTAGTCATGATGTATGGTTAATAAAACCTTTTCTCATAAGATTGGATAAATAACACATTTTGTATAAATAATATCTCATTTTCCCATGTCTTTTTTTGTGTGTTCAAATTGAAGGTTATCCTTAGATATATCTGAATGAAAGAATTTTTAGTCACAGAAAAACACTTTTTAACGTCACAATTTTCCCACGTAAAAAGTGATTTTGAACTACTTTTGTAACAGTAAATTTGCTCTTCTACGTTTGAACAGAGTTTACCAAAAGTAAATTTATTTGTGACCAGATTTGATACTTTGTGATTTTGAACCCTTGAATATAGGTTGAGATAAAGGCTGAGAAGATAGACTCGATTACCCTATACTTGAAATTTGTTGTTGAGTTGTTTGAATATTTGGTAACAAAAATATCTCGAAATTAGGTAAGTACATAAAGTGTAACAATGGCAAATATTAATTTCAAGGTTTGTGTTTCAACCATATCATAATAACTAATTGTTCCAAGTTTTTGGCTTATCTAGTCATTAAAGAGAAACAAATTATATAACTTAATGCATCAACATAACAAAAATATTTTTTCTTACATTAATTTTTAAAATGACATGGTTTAGTATTTCTGTAAATAGATTAAGGCTCATTCTTTAATAGGATCATTAGAATAAAAGTTATAGTTAATAATTATAATGAAGTTTTTTTTTAACAGGTGACAATCTTAAACGCCACAATTTAATTATGACATGGTTCACCTTAGCTTAGATAAGCATATGATAATTCATGTCACTTGCAACATTAATAATATTCATAATAGTATGATCTCTATCTAATACATGATATAGTAACAAATTCAAATAAATTATCTTATTATTGTCCGAAAAGCAAATAAGATAAAATTATTGAAAAGTTTGTAAATGAACTAATTACGACATTTAAAACATCATTTTCCTTAAAAAAATGTATTACATGATTAGCTATACCAGTAATTAATAGAATACTGTTTTAAGTGAATAATCTAGTTTAAAATTTGCTTAAAATAAGTTAAAACTTACTCTTGTAATAAACTTTTTATTTTTGATTTGCTGTTTAAGAAAGAAAATCACATAATAATAATAATAATAATAATAATGTAGTCCCTAAATATAAGGACAACTAATGAGACATGCATGAGGAAGAAAAACCAATTAGTTATTATTTAACATTATTAGACAAATAATTGATTCATGTGTGTGTGTATATATATATAAAGCTAAATAGTGTGTTTTTATTAAGGTTAGAATTTTCAATTTGACTCAGTCCACCAAACTTCATTTTGCTCGTACAAAAAATCACAAAATCCAAAAGCCCTCTAGTAAAAAAAGTTCACATGATAAAAAAATCTACAAAAGTTCTTAGTTAACTCTGGAATTCTTTTTAAACATGAAAATAATATTACTTTTTTAAAATTGGACTTACAAAACAACTTATCCTTCCACAGAACATGTTATTCGACTGCATAATGTGTTTAGAAGAAAGGATTAGACATAGTTGCAGAATCTTTTTTAAATGTAATCTCAAATAAGCATCAGATTAATAGGTGTAGTTATGCATCACAAACTATAAACACATCACAAATTTATGGATCACTGATTTTCAGATTTCCTGCTGAAAGTTCACCTCACCAATCATCACCCATTTCATAACAAATGGAAATCTGAAGCCATGTAATTAAGATATTTCTCATATTTATGCTCTTTCAAATGAAAGAGAAAGACCAACTATCAGCATGTCTAGTTCATAAAACTCATAGTAAACACAGGTTAGTTTCAACTTACAAATTCCGTAAATTAATTAAAAATTATTAACTCATGTGTGCAAGTTGATCCTGATAAAATAAAATTGATACAATAATATTCTGAAAGAAAAAAGGCAAACAATCAAGTGTAAATAAAATCCTTGATAGTATATAGTAAGTCACTTTCCCTATCTTATACCAGGTCATTTTTCATCCTTCAATCCACAAAGAAGTTAGAAAATTAGAAATCCCAAAAGCGTTGTCAGTATCATAACATGTTCTGAAACCATATATCTAACTAGCTTCAATTTTCTACAGTATTGAAATGAGATGAAATAGTTTGAATTACATCCTTGTAAAGAAACTCAAACTAAAATGCTTGAAACATAATGATCTTAACAGTTGAATACACAACTTTAGGAAACACACAGAAGCAGAACACACTGCAGATTCCATCAACATAAAACTGTTTGACAACAATTTTAGACAAAGAATGAAACACCATCTGTTGTCTTACTCTGCGATATAATCAAGATACAAAGACTTGGTAGAAGTTATACCAATTAACCTTTTGCATAGTTTCAAGAACCTCATCTATACAACATAGTTGTAATGGCCATAAACAGTGAATAGCCAAGGTAAAGCGTGGCTGAGACTGGTCCACTCAAACTCTGCAGGTCAAAGACCAAGTGGTTGATGCAGTATAGGAAGACGTAAAGAGCCACAGAACCTGAAGCAAAGAATGTCTTCCACCATCGTTGCCAATCTTCCACACATAGATGCATATAAGTTAGGACAACACACACTACTTAAGCACAAACAATAATTAGAAATAGAAGAACATCCAAGAAACCAAAAACATAATAGAATCTCCCAAGCCAAATACTTGAAAGGATGAAGAAAAGCTCAATAAAAAGTGTTCCAAATGGAAGAGTTCCAGCACCAAGAACAAGGGTTTATATTACTCCAACCTCATCTTCAATCGGTTGCATAAAGTCATTAAACAACAAAGAATTAAACAAATATTAAAAACTCCACACTTATCAGTTCATTTTGAATTCTACTTCAAAACACTAAAATACTATTCCTTCCAAAACCTAAAATTGGAACATCAAAGATTCAACTCAATCCTCATAGGAAAGAACTACACGACCCATTACTCTTACAAGCATTAGGGCAGTCAGAAAGGCACAAACTTGCCATTAATTGCAAACAAGATTTCAATTACCCTGAAAACACCTTAAAAATCATAAATTTCACATCTCAGAAAACCTGATACAGCCTGTACATTAATGGCTAATCACAAAAAGTAGTGCAAAAGATGAAAGCAAACAGAAATTGATGAAAAGGGAAAAAAAAAAAAAAAAAAAAAGACTGAAAATCTACTTTTAAGAATCAACATAAAACAAAAGCAGCACAAAAAAATCGGTATTATCGATTTATAAAAAGAAGACAAACATAGTATAAAGTAGTTGAAATAAACTCTAACCTAGTTAACTATTCTACCACTCTATCGTCACCGCCGTCTATACCATGCTGCGGTCTAACTTGAGAGTTGGAAAATGTGAGGTTTAGTGAAAAGAAGAATTTTTGAGCGATAAAAAAGAAGACTTTGCAACATTTATATTTTGAACGAAGAGAATGGGCTAATGCAGCCCTGTTCCATCCCCCATTACCTGGGGGCTTTAGGGCCGAGGACTTTGAAACTGCAAGCTCTAGTCTTTCCTAGTCATTCATCTGTATAAGTATTGTTAGTTCTTCATCTTGATTTTCCAAGATTTTTGAATAGCTAAGACTCAAGAAATCCATACATCACTACTTCTTCCTTGAAGATGCACCAAAGTAATTAAATACCTCCAACAACCATTAGCACTATGCACATATATGGGTGTTATGGATTTTTAATAGTAATATTCATTTTATCTTGACCTATGAATTAAATTTAAATTGAAACATGGTTTTTTATATTTAATAAATTAGTATTCATACTTTAAAATTGAATACATATAAATTTTTTAATATGTTTAACTACATTGTATGTTTTATGTATTAAAAGGTTTGTTTCAAAATAACGTATTTAACTTGTTTATTTCATTTATTATAATTCAAATGTTAGCTTATAACTTAATTTAATATGTAAAAAATATTTATTTTATTTTATTTAAAAAACTATATTAAATTATTTTTAAAATTTAGAGAATAAAATAAATTAAAATTTGAGAGAGAGAAATTTTAATTTTACATCAAAATTTAAAGAATATAAATATGTTTAACTTATTAAATTTTGAAAATAATATAAAAATATGAAATACCTAAATAAGTGACATAAAAATACAAATGGAGACACATAAATATTGTACAAATGGAAACACATAAATATAGTTGAATAAAATGCTTAGAATGTAAAATAGAGTAGAAAAGAAACTAAAAGAAAAGAAACTAAAAGGATAACTAGAGCATTGACACAAAGTAACATGATGTCAAAGTTCACCAAAAAAGATAAATGAAAAAAAAATGAAGATTCATTCACGGCAAGAAATAAGAAAAAAAAAATCACATATAGTAATACGACTTTCTATAGTTGAGTTAGAAGAGATATAAACAAATATGACACCCAACATAAAAAATAAATGTTATAGTTTAAATAAACCAACATACAGTAATTTAATTAGGGTATAGATATGTATTACAATACTCATTTAATCACTAGATAGGTAGACGCATCTAATTAATACATATAATGACTTCTTTTCTGTTTTATACACAAAATAGTTGTTTAATTAGTGTTTGGATAGACTCGTGTATTACTAAACTCGTATAATTAGTGTATGATCAAACTCATCTAATGTATATTGTAAGATTTATCTAATTGGTGAATGAACATAAAATTCATCTAAAAAGTGAATGAATATACTTATCTAATGTGTATTAAAAGACTCGTGTAATTTGTGTATGAAAAAGTTTGTTTAGTGTATATTTTAGACTTGCTTAATGATTGTATGGATGACTTATCTAATGTGTGTTGTTAGAGTAGTATGATCAATTGATAATTCATAAATGATTTTATGACCTTTTATTACACTACTATTATTACAATTCCAAGTTACTAAATTTCAGAATTTAGCCTTCAAACTCAATGTTATTAGGGAAATTTAGGAGTTGAAATAAGATTTTTAATATTTTTAAGTGTATTCTTTTTTGTTGATTTTAACTTATGCTTGTTATTTTAATAACTAATTCAGTTTATTATTTATTTGTTTTATGATCATGGTGTAACATTCTATGTGGCTATTGGAGTTCAGCAATATGATAGATTTTGTTGTGTCGGCTAACTATTTTTTGAGTGTTTCATCCTACACCTCCAACACTTCATCCTGTACCTCCAAAAATTCCATTTTTGCCCTTATGACATCTTATCCTACATTCTTTTCACTTTTTCTCTCTCTTATTAAAAGCATTCTATACCACTTTAATAATAATTTAATTTAAAATTCAATTATTATTTAATATAATTTTATGTTAATAATTATTAAAATATAATTTATCTTCTAATAATAATTATATTAAAAAATTAAAATATAATAATTAAAATAAAAATAATAATAGTAAAAATAAAAAATAAAATAATGATAATCAATTTAATTTATTATATTAAAAATATAATAAATTATATTAAAATATTAAATTAAATTAAATAATTATTAAATTTAAATAAAAACAAAATTTTAAAAACAATATTCATCTGATATTCATATCCGAAGTATATGTTATTGGATTTCCATATCCGATTAACAAATTT
>NC_028357.1:42637378-42640908 GCF_000741045.1 Vigna radiata var. radiata
TGTTGAAAACTATTTTTAGTAATTTTAATAAATTAATATAAATTACATTATATTAATTAAAAATTATATAACTACAATATATATTTATACAAAGCCATATATAATTTTAAAAATAATTTAAAACTAATAAAATGGATAAATAAGTATAATAATAAAATTATATAATACATTATAAATTCATAAATAAAATGCCAAAAAAGAAATTAAACTAATATAAAATGAAATGAGGTGCAAAGGTGTAGGGGGGTGTAGAATTTTTTTACAAAGATGAAATGAGGTGCAAGGGTGTAGGAGTGTAAGAGTGAAGGGACGTGAGGTGCAGCAGTAATAGTAATACATCTTAGGTGATTGGAAGAAAATGGAGGTGGAGTTAATGTTGTGCACAGAATTCCTCAATAATAAAAAATTAAACTTCTAAATCATTTACTAATTAGGGACATTTTAGGAAATTAAAGGTGTAGGATGAAATTTGAAAGTGCAGGATGAAGCACTCTTTTTTATGATAGAGAGAGTTTTCTCTATACCCAACAACAATTATACTTTCTACACCTCCCGTAATTCTTAAGTATACCTCTTTTGTTCTTTATTTTATATTTTATTCTACAAATTTTGTTTTATTTTATAACAAAATAAATCCTTTTTTTGCCACCCCAAATTTTCTTTGTTGTTCGCTAAACCTTTGCATCTACTTTCAGTCCTCTTTCTTTTTCGCAATCTCAATCAATAAACACAAAGACACACCGCATTGCATATATTTTTTCATTAATGCACCCCCCTCACCCACTATTTCAACTCACTCTCAAAATTCTCATTACAATAATAGGCACATAATTTATGTGAGAATAATCAAAGCACATTCTGGAAAATTTCTGGAAAAGGATCAGGAAGGTAAATTTAACAGTATTGTCTTTTTTCTTTTCCATTTTATCATTTATATCAATTAGCCATAATCTTTTGTTACCATGCCGAATGAATACATAGAGTATTCTTCATATTGGATCCTTTTTATAAGAAGAGCATAATCAGTGAAGTGGCTTATTTATAGTTCTACAAGTTTTTGCCTTCGGTATTCAAAACCTTTTTCGTTGGTGGATTGTCATCAAAAGGAAAAAGAGGTATAAATGCATGATTTATTCCTTATGCCTACATAAAATAGTATAATACACAATAAATCTATGCTAACACAAAAAAGGTTTTCTTATGTATATTATTTTAATTTTTTTTAAGTTTGTTGTTGGTGAAAGATAATATAGAGAGACATAAAATTACTTATGTTGTATTTATACATAAATTTATGTATGTTACAACAACAACAAATGTAAGTTTTTTTATTTATTTTTTTTCATATTTACACCAATTTTCTTTTTTTCTTCTTTACCTTCTTTTGTTTTCTTTTTTGTTCATTTTTTTTTCTCTTTCTTCTTCTTCATCTAATGAACTTAAAATTACATAAACATAAAATATCTAATAAATATAGAACTAATCAAAAAAACATTCGTATAAAATATGTATAAAATATTAACTGAGTTTTTTTAAAACACTCACGCACCTACATTATAAGGATAAAGATGCAAAATTAATCTAAAACGCAGAAAAATATTTAGAAAAAAAAAAGTTTTTCAAAGCTCCACACACAAAAATGCCTCCAAACATACGTTTTAGACATCAATGAAAGTCCAAACACCCTCGCAAAGTTCGTCGCTATTTAAATAAGGAAAAAGTTACAAATTTATTTACGGTTATTTTTAACATGTTTTGCGTCTGACCTATAGGAATCAAAAGTAAATTTTGAAATTTATGTATGACCTCTATAAGTCAAATATAAATTTTGGTTAATTAATTACAAATGGTCACCGTACATTTTTTTAGTATGATGTCTATAGGTTCTTATGTGTATAGGTCAAACGTAAATTACATGTGGAAGATATTTATTGTATTAGTGGTAACACATTATTTATATAATGACTGATCTTATTAATATAATTCTCACGTACTTAAAAATGAAATATATTAATACGATAAAACCATTATGTTTTAGTATAGAAAATACTTTACCAAATTTGATATGGTCTTATTGACGATATCAAATTACCACTAGTTAATTAAAATAACTTTTTAGTGCTATCAAAATAATAATTAATAAATTAGATAGAGTTAAGTTAATCCGAATCGTATCCCAACAAAAAAAATATTTTTCAATAATTTTTATGAAATCCTACGTCAAAATATTAGTACAACATAATATATATACTAAAAAAAATAAAAGTGAAAATCTATCATAATATAAAAATAATATTAAAGATTATTATAAATTCTTTTATTAATTTATTAAATTTGATAATTTACATAACAATAATATTTGAATGTATTTGGAATCCTTTTCTATAACGAGAAAACAAAGAACTTCAAAAGTGAAGACCTTTTTTAATCTATTAATCTGCTTTTTTTTTCTTATATAACTAATAATTAAAAAATCTTTTATAAAATATAGACACGAAAGTTTCACTTTTTTTATCTATTCATCTAAAAATGTTTTAAATGTCAATTATTATAAAGTTCTTGAAGTTTTTCTTTAATCAGAGCTAAATCCCTTTTACTTAAATTTTGTATTTCTTTTTAGTTTTACCTTTGACCATAATTTTTCCTTTTTTATCTAGTTAGTCATAATAACACTTTTCATGTCTACATGGAATATTTTCATGACATACTAGAAATTTATTTTGCGAGATGCCTTTTTTATTTCTTAAGTTCTTAATTTCATGTATGTGGACGAAAATTCTTCGAGTGTTTTTATTGTAGATTCATGTACGTAACTATAATATCTATAGTGGGATGCTCTTCCGCAAAAAAGCTTGAAAACCATAACCTCGGGTTTCATCGGATGGACTTGCCTCCTGGGAAATTTGAAATTAAAAAAAAAAAAAGAGTAATCTAGGAAGTTAATCGATTGGGTTATCGAAGATTAACTTTGGAGAAAAAAAAATGTAATAAAATTATTGTTAATTGAATCTAGAAAAAATAATGCATTTGAAAATTTGTTGCATCTAGAAAAATCTTTCAACTTTGGTGGCTCAACCAAAATAGGTTGTCACCTTTTCACATTATGAGTGCATTTTGCATAGCAGCAAAGGCTTGCCCTTTCTTCATTCATATTCACTGTTGTGGCTTTAACGTGTGTAACATTTGTGTTTGGGCTTTTTTTTTTTTTACGAATTTCTTTGGGCCTTTAGGAATTTCTTTGCAGGTGTTTCATCCTCCACCTTCAAGCATTCATCCTGCACCTCCAAAAATTACCATTTTAACCTTAATTAATATTATTTTAATATTTTCTCTTTCTTCATAAAGTGATTCTGCACCCCCTAACTTTTTCTCTCTCTTATTAAAATCAACCTACACCCTTCTAATTTTTTCTCTCTTTTGTTAAAATCATCCTACATCAATTTTTAATAGATTTTAAAATCTATACAATTTTTATATAAATTTTCTAAATTTCATTTTGAGATTTAAAATTTAATAAAAATTTAATAATA